>NW_021823195.1:807202-895064 GCF_901001165.1 Salmo trutta
ATAAAGAGAGAGAGAGAGAGGGAGAAGGGAGAGAGAGAGAGAAGAGAGAGAGAGAGAGAGAGAGAGAGAGAGAGAGAGAGAGAGGGAGAGAGAGAGAGAGAGAGAGAGGAGAGAGAGAGAGAGAGAGAGAGAGAGGGAAAGAGAGAGAGAGAGAGTGTATTCTGTGACTCACCACATTAGTTGTGTTTGGCGAAGCTCCGTGATTCGTCAGCTGAGTGACGATGTTATCATGTCCCATGAAAGCCGCCACATGGATCGGAGTGAGACCCGACTGGAACAAAGACACAGAGTTATTCTAGGAACAAGAGACCCGACTGGAACAAAGACACAGAGTTATTCTAGGAACAAGAGACCCGACTGGAACAAAGACACAGAGTTATTCTAGGAACATGAGTCGTACCTCGGTCACTGCCTGTATAGACGCTCCGTGTTTCACTCCCTACCTCGGCCACCGCCTGTATGGACGCTCCGTGATTCAGTTCCTACCTCAGTCACCGCCTGTATGGACGCTCCGTGTTTCAGTTCCTACCTCGGTCACTGCCTGTATGGACGCTCCGTGATTCAGTTCCTACCTCAGTCACCGCCTGTATGGACGCTCCGTGTTTCAGTTCCTACCTCGGTCACTGCCTGTATGGACGCTCCGTGTTTCAGTTTCTACCTCGGCCACTGCCTGTATGGACGCTCCGTGTTTCAGTTCCTACCTTGGTCACTGCCTGTATGGACGCTCCGTGTTTCAGTTCCTACCTCGGCCACTGCCTGTATGGACGCTCCGTGTTTCAGTTCCTACCTCGGCCACTGCCTGTATGGACGCTCCGTGTTTCAGTTCCTACCTCGGCCACTGCCTGTATGGACGCTCCGTGTTTCAGTTCCTACCTCGGTCACTGCCTGTATGGACGCTCCGTGTTTCAGTTCCTACCTCGGTCACTGCCTGTATGGACGCTCCGTGTTTCAGTTCCTACCTCGGTCACTGCCTGTATGGACGCTCCGTGTTTCAGCAGTAGTTCCATCACTTTGACTCTGTTCTTCTTGCAGGCGATGTGGAGCGGAGTGAAACCATTCTAATAGAAAAACACACAACAGAACAGCATCCAGCCTGGTTAACCCCCAGCTAACCAGCTCTATAGATGTCCTGGCAGCATCCAGCCTGGTTAACCCCCAGCTAACCAGCTCTATAGATGTCCTGGCAGAATCCAGCCTGGTTAACCCCCAGCTAACCAGCTCTATAGACGTCCTGGCAGCATCCAGCCTGGTTAACCCCCAGCTAACCAGCTCTATAGACGTCCTGGCAGCATCCAGCCTGGTTAACCCCCAGCTAACCAGCTCTATAGACGTCCTGGCAGCATCCAGCCTGGTTAACCCCCAGCTAACCAGCTCTATAGACGTCCTGGCAGCATCCAGCCTGGATAACCCCCAGCTAACCAGCTCTATAGACGTCCTGGCAGCATCCAGCCTGGTTAACCCCCAGCTAACCAGCTCTATAGACGTCCTGGCAGCATCCAGCCTGGTTAACCCCCAGCTAACCAGCTCTATAGACGTCCTGGCAGCATCCAGCCTGGTTAATCCCCAGCTAACCAGCTCTATAGATGTCCTGGCAGCATCCAGCCTGGTTAACACACAGCTAACCAGCTCTATAGATGTCCTGGCAGCATCCAGCCTGGTTAACCCCCAGCTAACCAGCTCTATAGATGTCCTGGCAGCATCCAGCCGGGTTAACCCCCAGCTAACCAGCTCTATAGATGTCCTGGCAGCATCCAGCCTGGTTAACCCCCAGCTAACCAGCTCTATAGATGTCCTGGCAGCATCCAGCCTGGTTAACCCCCAGCTAACCAGCTCTATAGACGTCCTGGCAGCATCCAGCCTGGTTAACCCCCAGCTAACCAGCTCTATAGACGTCCTGGCAGCATCCAGCCTGGTTAACCCCCAGCTAACCAGCTCTATAGACGTCCTGGCAGCATCCAGCCTGGTTAACCCCCAGCTAACCAGCTCTATAGACGTCCTGGCAGCATCCAGACTGGATAACCCCCAGCTAACCAGCTCTATAGACGTCCTGGCAGCATCCAGCCTGGTTAACCCCCAGCTAACCAGCTCTATAGACGTCCTGGCAGCATCCAGCCTGGTTAACCCCCAGCTAACCAGCTCTATAGACGTCCTGGCAGCATCCAGCCTGGTTAATCCCCAGCTAACCAGCTCTATAGATGTCCTGGCAGCATCCAGCCTGGTTAACACACAGCTAACCAGCTCTATAGATGTCCTGGCAGCATCCAGCCTGGTTAACCCCCAGCTAACCAGCTCTATAGATGTCCTGGCAGCATCCAGCCGGGTTAACCCCCAGCTAACCAGCTCTATAGATGTCCTGGCAGCATCCAGCCTGGTTAACCCCCAGCTAACCAGCTCTATAGATGTCCTGGCAGCATCCAGCCTGGTTAACCCCCAGCTAACCAGCTCTATAGACGTCCTGGCAGCATCCAGCCTGGTTAACCCCCAGCTAACCAGCTCTATAGACGTCCTGGCAGCATCCAGCCTGGTTAACCCCCAGCTAACCAGCTCTATAGATGTCCTGGCAGCATCCAGCCTGGTTAACCCCCAGCTAACCAGCTCTATAGACGTCCTGGCAGCATCCAGCCTGGTTAACCCCCAGCTAACCAGCTCTATAGACGTCCTGGCAGCATCCAGCCTGGATAACCCCCAGCTAACCAGCTTTATAGACGTCCTGGCAGCATCCAGCCTGGTTAACCCCCAGCTAACCAGCTCTATAGACGTCCTGGCAGCATCCAGCCTGGTTAACCCCCAGCTAACCAGCTCTATAGACGTCCTGGCAGCATCCAGCCTGGTTAACCCCCAGCTAACCAGCTCTATAGATGTCCTGGCAGCATCCAGCCTGGTTAACCCCCAGCTAACCAGCTCTATAGATGTCCTGGCAGCATCCAGCCTGGTTAACACACAGCTAACCAGCTCTATAGATGTCCTGGCAGCATCCAGCCTGGTTAACCCCCAGCTAACCAGCTCTATAGATGTCCTGGCAGCATCCAGCCTGGTTAACCCCCAGCTAACCAGCTCTATAGATGTCCTGGCAGCATCCAGCCGGGTTAACCCCCAGCTAACCAGCTCTATAGATGTCCTGGCAGCATCCAGCCTGGTTAACCCCCAGCTAACCAGCTCTATAGATGTCCTGGCAGCATCCAGCCTGGTTAACCCCCAGCTAACCAGCTCTATAGATGTCCTGGCAGCATCCAGCCTGGTTAACCCCCAGCTAACCAGCTCTATAGATGTCCTAACCAGATACTAACCAGATAAAGGTGGAGTTTCAGTAACACAGCGTTAAATCCAGCTGGATCAGACTGGCCTCTCTGGCTGCTTTGAGGTTTGGCACCATGTGTTATTTCTTCACTTCCCTCTTCACTTCCTCCTTTTTTCTCTCTAAACTTCCGCCATTCTGTTCCAATGACCATAAACACCATGCCAGTATGCTAGTGGCTGCCTGATGCCATAAACCCTAGCCCTAACCTTGCTGCCAACAGGCAGCCTCAGAGGCTGTGGACTGGATGAGGCAGAATGACACAACAGGAAGTGAATGTGTATTTCACACTGATTCTACTGGAAGTGGTTTACTAACAGGAACCAGGGAACAACAGAGTTCTGTGTTTCACTGTCAGTGTGTTACTGTTCCCATGTCACTGTTCTGTGTTTCCAATTTAGTGTGGATCCCAGGAAGACTAGCTACCGCTAAAGCTAATGCTAAGTCATTGCTAAAATAATGCTACGCTTAGGCTAAGCTAACAGCTAATAGGGATTTTTAATACACAGTGTAACTGATGCTTACCAGTGCTTTAGCGTTGGGATTGGCCTTCTTGTCCACAATGACCTTGGCGACCTTGTAGTGTCCGCAGTGGGCGGCGACATGCAGGGCCGTCAGGTAGTCGTTGGTGACATCATCAACAGGAACCTCGTGGTGTAGCAGGAGCTGAACACAGTTCAGATGGTCCCCCTGGGTGGCCATGTGGAGGGGAGACAGACCATTCTGGAGGGGGACAGACAGACAGTTTAGAGGGGGGACAGGGACAGAGAGAGAAAGACATTGCCATAGTTACTGTACCTTAGTTTTGGACAGGATGGGAGCTCCTCTGTCTAGAAGCATCTCCAGCACTTGTTCATGTCCGCTCCTGGCGCCACAGTGGAGAGGGGTCAGACCGTCCTGGGGTCAGAGGTTAAGGGGAAGTAGGGCATTAGACAGGTTACTTACTGTATCTCTGACTATTGGTTCTTCCCTGGTGGCTTTTCTAGATGTTTTGTCTTTGTTGTGTGTGAGCTAGATTTACTTCCTGTAGAACAATAAACATGAATTTGACCACAGACCAGTCCTCCTGTAGGACAATAAACATGAATCTGACCACGGACCAGTCCTCCTGTAGGACAATAAACATGAATCGGAACACTGACCAGTCCTCCTGTAGGACAATAAACATGAATCTGACCACGGACCAGTCCTCCTGTAGGACAATAAACATGCATCTGAACACGGACCAGTCGTCCTGTAGGACAATAAACATGAATCTGAACATGACTTGTCCTCCTGTAGGACAATAAACATGAATCTGACCACGGACCAGTCCTCCTGTAGGACAATAAACATGAATCTGACCACGGACCAGTCCTCCTGTAGGACAATAAACATGAATCTGACCACGGACCAGTCCTCCTGTAGGACAATAAACATGAATCTGAACACTGACCAGTCCTCCTGTAGGACAATAAACATGAATCTGACCACGGACCAGTCCTCCTGTAGGACAATAAACATGCATCTGAACACGGACCAGTCGTCCTGTAGGACAATAAACATGAATCTGAACACAGACCAGTCCTCCTTTTGGACAATAAACATGCATCTGAACACAGACCAGTCCTCCTGTAGGACAATAAACATGAATCTGAACATGACTTGTCCTCCTGTAGGACAATAAACATGAATCTGACCACGGACCAGTCCTCCTGTAGGACAATAAACATGAATCTGACCACGGACCAGTCCTCCTGTAGGACAATAAACATGAATCTGACCACGGACCAGTCCTCCTGTAGGACAATAAACATGAATCTGAACACAGACCAGTCCTCCTGTCGGACAATAAACATGAATCTGAACACAGACCAGTCCTCCTGTAGGACAATAAACATGAATCTGACCACGGACCAGTCCTCCTGTAGGACAATAAACATGAATCTGATCACGGACCAGTCCTCCTGTAGGACAATAAACATGAATCTGAACACGGACCAGTCCTCCTGTAGGACAATAAACATGAATCTGAACACGGACCAGTCCTCCTGTAGGACAATAAACATGAATCGGAACACAGACCAGTCCTCCTGTAGGACAATAAACATGAATCTGACCACGGACCAGTCCTCCTGTAGGACAATAAACATGAATCATTTACAGTACTATTGCTATTTCTATTGTCACAACAACCATGTTATATCAGGGACTGAAGTCAATACTAGAGAAGAGCAGCTTCCATACAGGGCTTTATGTCATAATATACATCCAAACAGAAACATAGAGGTCAAGGTCAAGTATTCACGGGTTTCACGTTGCGTCACTACATCGCTGAAAGTTCTATGAGGTCCGACTGAGCGTTGTACTCAGTGAATTCTCAATTGGCGCTGATGAGGATTTAGTGGCTTGGAAACACAATGACACTTCTAAAGTGATGAATGTTCCTTTGCCATTCTGGCTAGCAACGTTCTTATCCCTTGCTTGCTAGCAAGCCAACTACGGCTAAATTACAGTCCCGTCAAAAAGTACAGCCAGAATAACAGCAAAGTAGCTGCATTTTCATTTGTTTAAGTTGTTTTCTAGTGACATTTATTTGGATACATCCATAACAATGATCTAATGAGGTAAGATTTTGCCTGGCAGAGGAAATGTGGACTCCTCAGGACTTGTTTGCTCACTCATTGTTCAGAGGAGCTAGCCAACAACACAGCTAAACACAATCACTTCAGAGGAGCTAGCCAACAACACAGCTAAACACAATCACTTCAGAGGAGCTAGCCAACAACACAGCTAAACACAATCACTTCAGAGGAGCTAGCCAACAACACAGCTAAACACAATCACTTCAGAGGAGCTAGCCAACAACACAGCTAAACACAATCACTTCAGAGGAGCTAGCCAACAACACAGCTAAACACAATCACTTCAGAGGAGCTAGCCAACAACACAGCTAAACACAATCACTTCAGAGGAACTAGCCAACAACACAGCTAAACACAATCACTTCAGAGGAGCTAGCCAACAACACAGCTAAACACAATCACTTCAGAGGAGCTAGCCAACAACACAGCTAAACACAATCACTTCAGAGGAGCTAGCCAACAACACCGCTAAACACAATCACTTCAGAGGAGCTAGCCAACAACACCGCTAAACACAATCACTTCAGAGGAGCTAGCCAACAACACCGCTAAACACAATCACTTCAGAGGAGCTAGCCAACAACACCGCTAAACACAATCACTTCAAACTGAAGCTGGAAAGACTGCAAACTAGCTGCACTTCATTTTGTTTTTTTACCCTTTTTTTATTTACATTTCTTTGTATATATCCATAAACATTATACCAGCTGATTCATGATTTGGACTGTCTGAGAAACGCTGCCTGCCTGTCTTTCTCATCCCGACACGTTCATTACTACGGGACAGCTGGACATCCAATATGAATATAGAAACAATGTTGAAAATGTCGGAGCGACAGACAACAAGGTTTATACAAATCTCTGGTGTTAAACTAAATGTTAGAAACGTGAGATAATGTCTAGATGCTTTTTATAGTGGAGATAAAGGTTATAAATTGCCTGGCTGGGCTGATGAGACAGTGGATTGTGCAGTCAGATGGAACAGAGTAAATAGACATTTTAACGTCATAGATTTAGCCGGTGGTAACTTGTGGAATAGACGCCGGCTGGAATGCCGTTTTAACCAATCAGCATTCAGGATTAGACCCACCCATTGTATAATGTAGTACAGTGTATATCTAACCTTAGTCCTGGCGTCTATCTTGCCTCCCCTCTCCAGCAGAACTTTGACCATGTTGCCATTCCCTCTCTTAGAAGCCACGTGCAGCGGTGTGATGTCATTCTGAGGAGGGGAGACACAACATCGAGCCATAAATACAGTACAGTCATTATTTCCATCAGATTGGACATTAAGATAACACCTCTACACATACAGTACTTTGAATGACACTAACAGCAGGTTATCCGTGGTATGTTCTGGGCGTATTGTAAAACAGCTTCACCCTATGAAGATACCCTTAACACGACCTAAAGTACAGTATCACTGTCAGCTGACACTGTGTCTGTAGGACAGTCAGGTCTGAGGTAGTCCTGGGGTACTGGGGTTAGTGAACTGTGTCTGCAGGACAGTCAGGTCTGAGGTAGTCCTGGGGTACTGGGGTTAGTGAACTGTGTCTGCAGGACAGTCAGGTCTGGGGTCCTGGGGTTAGTGAACTGTGTCTGTAGGACAGTCAGGTCTGAGGTAGTCCTGGGGTACTGGGGTTAGTGAACTGTGTCTGCAGGACAGTCAGGTCTGAGGTAGTCCTGGGGTACTGAAGTTAGTGAACTGTGTCTGCAGGACAGTCAGATCTGAGGTAGTCCTAGGGTTAGTGAACTGTGTCTGCAGGACAGTCAGGTCTGAGGTAGTCCTGGGGTACTGGGGTTAGTGAACTGTGTCTGCAGGACAGTCAGGTCTGAGGTAGTCCTGGGGTTAGTGAACTGTGTCTGCAGGACAGTCAGGTCTGAGGTAGTCCTGGGGTTAGTGAACTGTGTCTGTAGGACAGTCAGGTCTGAGGTAGTCCTGGGGTACTGGGCTGAAGAACACCTCCCTCTAGTGACAGCTAAAGGTACTCATATATAAGCTCAAACCAGCTCTAATCAGCTGCTATGACAGAGTAAATGCATGATGTGCTACAGCAGAATAACAGAGTAACTGCATGGGAGATACGTTATGATACATATCCACTGTTTCCTTGGTAACGTTGTGATACATATCCACTGTTTCCTTGGTAACGTTGTGATACATATCCACTGTTTCCTTGGTAACGTTGTGATACATATCAACTGTTTCCTTGGTAACGTTGTGATACATATCCACTGTTTCCTTGGTAACGTTGTGATACATATTCACTGTTTTCCTTGGTAAAGTTTTGCTTTGATTAAGAGTGTCATGATTGGCTGTTAGCCCATTCCATTAGCAGGCTGTGTTCCCTGGATAATACTGCTTGGAAGTGCCTCTGTCAGGTGCTCCATTGGTGGAGGGATATAGGATAACACATTACCACTGGTGGAGGGATATAGGATAACACATTACCACTGGTGGAGGGATATAGGATAACACATTACCACTGGTGGAGGGATATAGGATAACACATTACCACTGGTGGAGGGATATAGGATAACACATTACCACTGGTGGAGGGATATAGGATAACATTACCACTGGTGGAGGGATATAGGATAACACATTACAGGGATATAGGATAACACATTACCACTGGTGGAGGGATATAGGATAACATTACCACTGGTGGAGGGATATAGGATAACACATTACCACTGGTGGAGGGATATAGGATAACATTACCACTGGTGGAGGGATATAGGATAACACATTACCACTGGTGGAGGGATATAGGATAACATTACCACTGGTGGAGGAATATAGGATAACACATTACCACTGGTGGAGGGATATAGGATAACACATTACAGGGATATAGGATAACACATTACCACTGGTGGAGGGATATAGGATAACACATTACCACTGGTGGAGGGATATAGGATAACACATTACCACTGGTGGAGGGATATAGGATAACATTACCACTGGTGGAGGGATATAGGATAACATTACCACTGGTGGAGGGATATAGGATAACACATTACCACTGGTGGAGGGATATAGGATAACACATTACCACTGGTGGAGGGATATAGGATAACATTACCACTGGTGGAGGGATATAGGATAACATTACCACTGGTGGAGGGATATAGGATAACATTACCACTGGTGGAGGGATATAGGATAACACATTAGCACTGGTGGAGGGATATAGGATAACATTACCACTGGTGGAGGGTTATAGGATAACATATGACCCTGTCCTAGTGTAAAGCGCCTCCATACCATCAGCAGCTGGAATCAAACGGTTTCTACATGCTTGGATGGACAGTATTATGGGATGTCCTGGCAAACAACGGCCAGAATCCATCTACTTCTATAGGCTCATATTTCATAGTGCAGGGAGGGGTCTGACCGACGGAGAGCCCTGGCAGGGGTCTGACCGACGGAGAGCCTTGGCAGGGGTCTGACCGACGGAGAGCCTTGGCAGGGTCTGACCGACGGAGAGCCTTGGCAGGGGTCTGACCGACGGAGAGGCTTGGCAGGGTGTGTCTATGTGAAGGGCCTTGGCAGGGTGTGTCTATATGAAGGGCCTTGGCAGGGTGAGTGACACCAGCAGCTGTAGAATGACATCTGCAGGGGCTATTGGGTACGACCCTGCACATTCAGGTCCCTAAGCACATTCTTGACCTGGGCTGGATGGAAACAGGCCTGATGAGTCTTACCCTGGCCTTGTTCTAGAGGAGTCTGACCCTGGTCTTGTTTTAGAGGAGTCTTACCCTGGTCTTGTTTTAGAGGAGTCTTACCCTGGTCTTGTTTTAGAGGAGTCTTACCCTGGCCTTGTTTTAGAGGAGTCTTACCCTGGCCTTGTTTTAGAGGAGTCTTACCCTGGCCTTGTTTTAGAGGAGTCTTACCCTGGCCTTGTTCTAGAGGAGTCTTACCCTGATCTTGTTCTAGAGGAGTCTTACCCTGGCCTTGTTCTAGAGGAGTCTTACCCTGGCCTTGTTTTAGAGGAGTCTTACCCTGGTCTTGTTTTAGAGGAGTCTTACCCTGGCCTTGTTTTAGAGGAGTCTTACCCTGGCCTTGTTTTAGAGGAGTCTTACCCTGGTCTTGTTCTAGAGGAGTCTTACCCTGGTCTTGTTTTAGAGGAGTCTTACCCTGGTTGTAACGGCTGTCGTCTGAAGAAGTGGACCAAGGTGCAGCGGAGTTAGTGTTCATTATTAGAATTTAATGTAAACAACGTGAACACTATACAAAACAAGAAAATGAGCAAACCGACAGCAAACAGTCCTGTCTGGAACAAAACACTGACAGAAACAATTACCCACAAACCCAAAGGAAAAAACATGCTCCTTATGTGTGACTCCCAATCAGCAGCAACGAGCTTCAGCTGTGCCTGATTGGGAGCCACACTCACGGCCCAAAACAAAGAAATACAAAAACATAGAAAAAGGAACTTAGAACGCCCACCCAATGTAACACCCTGGCCTAACCAAAATAAAGAACAAAAACCCCTCTCTATGGCCAGGGCGTTACAGTACCCCCCCCCAAAGGTGCGGACTCCGGCCGCAAAACCTGACTCTGAAGGGGAGGGTCCGGGTGGGCCCTCTTACGGCGGCGGCTCAGGTGCGGGACGTGGCCTCTGCTCCACCCTTGACGTCGCCCTCTTCGGTGGCGCACCTGGCCGCGCCGAAGGTCTGGTGGGCGACACTGACTGCGCCCGGCTGGCGGCCGGCGATGGTTGCGCCCGGCTGGCGGGCGGCGATGGTTGCGCCCGGCTGGCGGGCGGCGATGGTTGCGCCCGGCTGGCGGGCGGCGATGGTTGCGCCTGGCTGGCGGGCGACCCTGGCTGCTCTGACGGCACTGACCCAGGATTCACCAGGCTGGGGAAACATGACAGAGGCCTGTCCCTAGGCGTAGGCACCGGACTCACCGGGCTGGCGGGCGTCCCTGGCCACTCCGGCAGTTCAGGGCAGTCTGGCCACTCGGGCAGGTCAGGGCAGTCTGGCAGGTCAGGGCAGTCTGGCCACTCGGGCAGGTCAGGGCAGTCTGGCCACTCGGGCAGGTCAGGGCAGTCTGGCCACTCCGGCAGTTCCGCGCAGTCTGGCCACTCCGGCAGTTCCGCGCAGTCTGGCCACTCCGGCAGTTCAGCGCAGTCTGGCCACTCCGGCAGTTCAGCGCAGTCTGGCCACTCCGGCAGTTCAGCGCAGTCTGGCCACTCCGGCAGTTCAGCGCAGTCTGGCCACTCCGGCAGTTCAGCGCAGTCTGGCCACTCCGGCAGTTCAGCGCAGTCTGGCCACTCCGGCAGTTCAGCGCAGTCTGGCCACTCCGGCAGTTCAGCGCAGTCTGGCCACTCCGGCAGTTCAGCGCAGTCTGGCCACTCCGGCAGTTCAGCGCAGTCTGGCCACTCCGGCAGTTCAGCGCAGTCTGGCCACTCCGGCAGTTCAGCGCAGTCTGACCTCTCTGGCGACTGTTGACTGGCGGGCAGCTCTGACGACTGTTGACTGGCGGGCAGCTCTGATGACTGTTGACTGGCGGGCAGCTCTGACGACTGTTGACTGGCGGGCAGCTCTGACGACTGTTGACTGGCGGGCAGCTCTGACGACTGTTGACTGGCGGGCAGCTCTGACGACTGTTGACTGGCGGGCAGCTCCGACGACTGTTGACTGGCGGGCAGCTCCGACGACTGTTGACTGGCGGGGCTGGGGACACGCACCTTGGGCTTGGTGCGGGGTGCTGGTACTGGGCGTACCAGATTGGAGACATGTACCTCAGGGCTAGTGCGGGGAGCTGGCCTGGGGCTCCATCCTTGCCCCTCTTCACAGCCCTTGTGCCCCCCCCAAAAAATTTCTTGGGGCTGCCTCTCGGGTTCCCTTAACTCCTCCATAGCCCTGGACACGAACATCCTTAAATCCGCCCACGTCCATCCATCCATGCTGTTCTCCTGCTGCTTGGTCCTTTGGTGGTGGGTAATTCTGTAACGGCTGTCGTCTGAAGAAGTGGACCAAGGTGCAGCGGAGTTAGTGTTCATTATTAGAATTTAATGTAAACAACGTGAACACTATACAAAACAAGAAAATGAGCAAACCGACAGCAAACAGTCCTGTCTGGAACAAAACACTGACAGAAACAATTACCCACAAACCCAAAGGAAAAAACATGCTCCTTATGTGTGACTCCCAATCAGCAGCAACGAGCTTCAGCTGTGCCTGATTGGGAGCCACACTCACGGCCCAAAACAAAGAAATACAAAAACATAGAAAAAGGAACTTAGAACGCCCACCCAATGTAACACCCTGGCCTAACCAAAATAAAGAACAAAAACCCCTCTCTATGGCCAGGGCGTTACACTGGTCTTGTTCTAGAGGAGTCTTACCCTGGTCTTGTTCTAGAGGAGTCTTACCCTGGTCTTGTTTTAGAGGAGTCTTACCCTGTCCTTGTTTTAGAGGAGTCTGACCCTGGCCTTGTTTTAGAGGAGTCTTAGCCTGGTCTTGTTCTAGAGGAGTCTTAGCCTGGTTTTGTTCTAGAGGAGTCTTACCCTGGTCTTGTTTTAGAGGAGTCTTACCCTGGTCTTGTTCTAGAGGAGTCTTACCCTGGCCTTGTTTTAGAGGAGTCTTACCCTGGTCTTGTTCTAAAGGAGTCTGACCCTGGTCTTGTTGTAGAGGAGTCTTACCCTGGTCTTGTTCTAGAGGAGTCTTACCCTGGCCTTGTTCTAGAGGAGTCTTACCCTGGCCTTGAAGTCCACGGCTGCGCCGCGGTTGAGGAGGAGCGTTGCCACGTTGATGTTGCCGTAGTGAGCAGCAATGTGCAGCGGAGTAAAGCCACTCTAGAAAACAGACACATCATGACATCAGCACTCAGTCACAACACAACCAATCAGAGCAGCCCCTCACACCGTCATAGCCAGACAGGACAGCTCTTTGATCAGACACGCTGCAGACCCTTCCCTACAGCCCAATTATCTCTGTCTTCCCAAAGTGTGCGCTTGTTCACTTCCCTTCACTGATTTTAAAGTAAATGACTGGTATATGAAATATGGTGGAAACTACCACTGGTCTATGGTTCCTCCATAGAGTTTTATTTAGTTCATTAGTTGTTAACTTCCAAGTTGTCTGAAGCAGATGCTGTATTAGACTATAAGCTACAGTAGTGCTGTGTGGAACTGTGATCTACAGTAGGTCTGTTAGCTGCGTTCGCTGTTGGGGAACAGAAAAAGCAGCATAGACACATTTAGAGTAGAGGACTGTTGATGCTGCAGCCATCACTGGCTGCTGACCAACACCTGCCTGCCTCACGGTGTCTGGGTTAGAGTTCTCCTGTCTGGGTTAGAGTTATCCTGTCTGGGTTAGAGTTATCCTGTCTGGGTTAGAGTTCTCCTGCCTGCCTCAGGGTGTCTGGGTTAGAGTTCTCCTGCCTGGGTTAGAGTTCTCCTGCCTGGGTAAGAGTTCTCCTGCCTGGGTTAAAGTCATCCTGTCTGGGTTAGAGTTCTCCTGCCTGGGTTAGAGTTCTCCTGCCTGGGTTAGAGTTCTCCTGTCTGGGTTAGAGTTCTCCTGCCTGGGTTAGAGTTCTCCTGCCTGGGTTAGAGTTCTCCTGTCTGGGTTAGAGTTCTCCTGTCTGGGTTAGAGTTCTCCTGCCTGGGTTAGAGTTATCCTGTCTGGGTTAGAGTTCTCCTGCCTGGGTTAGAGTTTTCCTGTCTGGGTTAGAGTTATCCTGCCTGGGTTAGAGTTCTCCTGTCTGGGTTAGAGTTCTCCTGCCTGGGTTAGAGTTCTCCTGCCTGGGTTAGAGTTCTCCTGCCTGGGTTAGAGTTCTCCTGTCTGGGTTTGAGTCATCCTGCCTGGGTTAGAGTTCTCCTGCCTGGGTTAGAGTTCTCCTGCCTGGGTTAGAGTTCTCCTGCCTGGGTTAGAGTTATCCTGTCTGGGTTAGAGTTCTCCTGTCTGGGTTAGAGTTCTCCTGCCTGGGTTAGAGTTCTCCTGCCTGGGTTAGAGTTCTCCTGCCTGGGTTAAAGTTATCCTGCCTGGGTTAGAGTTCTCCTGTCTGGGTTAGAGTTGTCTGGGTTAGAGTTCTCCTGTCTGGGTTAGAGTTATCCTGCCTGGGTTAGAGTTATCCTGTCTGGGTTAGAGTTATCCTGTCTGGGTTAGGCAGAGACACCCACTGAGAGGGACTAGCTGGTGGACTGGGTCTCTGCTGCTGGGGGATAGCTTCCTTTATTCTTTATTTGGATCCACATTAGCTGGCACCTTGGCAACCGCTAGTTTTCCTGGAGTCCAACGGTATCTTACAGTACCTCATCACAGAACTCAGCCAGTGGTGCTGACACAGAGGCCAGGAGACAAACTTACTGCATCATCATTCCCAACTCTAACATCATGCTAACCAACTCTAACATCATGCTAACCAGCTCTAACATCATGCTAACCAGCTCTAACATCATGCTAACCAGCTCTAACATTATGTTAACCAGCTCTAACATCATGCTAACCAACTCTAACGTCATGTTAACCAACTCTAACATCATGCTAACCAACTCTAACATCATGCTAACCAGCTCTAACATCATGCTAACCAGCTCTAACATCATGCTAACCAGCTCTAACATCATGCTACCCAGCTCTAACATCATGTTAACCAATTCTAACCAACTCTAACATCATGCTAACCAGTTCTAACATCATGTTAACCAGCTCTAACCAACTCTAACATCATGCTAACCAGCTCTAACATCATGCTAACCAGCTCTAACATCATGCTACCCAGCTCTAACATCATGTTAACCAACTCTAACCAACTCTAACATCATGCTAACCAACTCTAACATCATGCTAACCAGCTCTAACATCATGCTAACCAGCTCTAACATCATGTTAACCAGCTCTAACCAACTCTAACATCATGCTAACCAGCTCTAACATCATGTTAACCAACTCTAACATCATGTTAACCAACTCTAACCAACTCTAACATCATGTTAACCAACTCTAACCAACTCTAACATCATGCTAACCAGCTCTAACATCATGCTAACCAGCTCTAACATCATGCTAACCAACTCTAACATCATTCTAACATCATGCTAACCAACTCTAACATCATGCTAACCAACTCTAACATCATGCTAACCAACTCTAACCAACTTTAACACCATGCTAACCAACTCTAACGTCATGTTAACCAACTCTAACATGATGATAACCAGCTCTAACGTCATGCTAACCAACTCTAACCAACTCTAACATCATGCTAACCAACTCTAACATCATGCTAACCAACTCTAACATCATGCTAACCAACTCTAACCAACTCTAACATCATGCTAACCAGCTCTAACATCATGCTAACCAGCTCTAACATCATGTTAACCAGCTCTAACATCATGTTAACCAACTCTAACCAACTCTAACATCATGCTAACCAACTCTAACCAACTCTAACATCATGCTAACCAGCTCTAACATCATGCTAACCAGCTCTAACATCATGTTAACCAACTCTAACATCATGTTAAGCAGCTCTAACATCATGTTAACCAACTCTAACATCATGTTAACCAACTCTAACATGATGATAACCAGCTCTAACATCATGCTAACCAACTCTAACATCATGCTAACCAACTCTAACCAACTCTAACATAATGCTAACCAGCTCTAACATCATGCTAACCAGCTCTAACATCCTGCTAACCAACTGTAACATCATTCTAACATCATGCTAACCAACTCTAACATCATGCTAACCAACACTAACATAATGCTAACCAACTCTAACCAACTCTAACATCATGTTAACCAACTCTAACATCATGCTAACCAACACTAACATAATGCTAACCAACTCTAACCAACTCTAACATCATGTTAACCAACTCTAACATCATGCTAACCAACTCTAACGTCATGTTAACCAACTCTAACATGATGATAACCAGCTCTAACATCATGCTAACCAACTCTAACCAACTCTAACATCATGCTAACCAACTCTAACATCATGCTAACCAACTCTAACCAACTCTAACATCAGAGAGGAGTGTGGTGTCAGGAAAACAACCTCCCACCAAACATCCACAAAACAAAGCAGCTGATCGTGGACTTCAGGAAACAGCAGAGGGAGCTACCCCCTATCCACATCGATGGGACCGCAGTGGAGAAGGTGGAAAGTTTTAAGTTCCTCGGCATACACATCACTGACAAACTGAAATGGTCCACCCACACAGACAGTGTGGTGAAGAAGGCACAGCAACGCCTCTTCAACTTCAGGAGGCTGACAAAATTTGCCTTGGCACCTAAAATCCTCACAAAATTTTACAGATGCACAATTGAGAGCATCCTGTCAGGCTGTATCACCGCCTGGTACCGCAACTGCACCGCCTGCAACCGCAGGGCTCTCCAGAGGGTGGTGCGGTCTGCCCAACGCATCACCGGGGGCAAACTACCTGCCCTCCAGGACACACCTACAGCACCCGATGTCACAGGAAGGCCAAAAAGAACATCAAGGACAACAACCACCTGAGCCACTGCCTGTTCACCACGTTATCATCCAGAAGGCGAGGTCAGTACAGGTGCATCAAAGCTGGGACCGGAAAAACTAACAAAACAGCTTCTATCTCAAGGCCATCAGACTGTTAAATAGCCATCACTTGCACATTAGAGGCTGCTGCCTTATATACATAGACTTGAGATCACTAGCCACTTTAATAATGGAACACTAGTCACTTTAATAATGTGTACATATGTTGTATTACTCATCTCATATGTACATACTGTATTCTATACTATTCTACTGTATCTTAGTCTATGCAGCTCTGACATTGCTCATCTAAATGTGTATATATTCTTAATTCCATTGCTTTACTATAGATTGTGTGTATTGTTAGATATTACTGCACTGTTGGAGCTAGAAACACAAGCATTACGCTACACCTGCAATAACATCTGCTAAACACGTGTACGTGACCAATAACATCTTATAAACACGTGACCAATAACATCTTCTAAACACGTGTACGTGACCAATAACATCTGCTAAACACGTGTACGTGACCAATAACATCTGCTAAACACGTGTATGTGACCAATAACATTTTATTTGATGTTGCTTTTTTTTGGAGGGGGGGGGGGCGATATCTTTTATTGACAAAATCAAATGTCAGTGGCCATTGGCGGTTCAAGTGTTAACCAACTCTTACATCATGTTAACCAACTCTAACATCATGCTAACCAAGTCTAACATCCTGCTAACCAACTCTAACATCATGTTAACCAACTCTAACATCATGCTAACCAACTCTAACATCATGCTAACCAAGTTCTTAAGGGTTTTATGAGACTGGATAAAGGAAGCCAGCCCCTCAGCTGTAGAGACCCTCAGTCCATGTTGTCAGTACATCGAGGTCAGAGGTCATGCTACTTTCTAGTCCCTTCTGGAAAGCACCAAGACAGACAGTAAATAAAACAACAAAAAGAAGCAATGCAGGAACAGGGAGGAGAGATGAGGCAGCAGTTAGCAGTTAGCAGTTAGCAGGTAGCAGGTAGCAGCAGGGTGCGAGGTGGTGGGCTGTGAGTGTTGAGTGTGTAGAGGAGATCCGAATATACCTCTGTGGTCCTATTCACCATCATCTAGGGAGAGCAACACCAGAGAGAGGTCAAGAGAGGAGAGAATGGGAGGTTAGTGCGTCACAACGACACTATGGCTGCACCATGCTGTATGATGGTGGGAAGAGTCATGATAACAACATAACAGTCAGGATAACAGTTAGGTACACAACATTAACACCACAGACACGAACACAATAACACAGGGTACTACTTCTGTCAGCATACTGATATTATAGAACATCTACAGAGTCAAATTATACTGTGGCAGTAACATCAGAACTAGAGGTCGGCCGATTAATCGGAATGGCCGATTAATTAGGGCCGATTTCAAGTTTTCATAACAATCGGAAATCGGTATTTTTGGACGCCGATTTGGCCGATTTCTTTATTTTTTTTTATTCTAATAATTTATTTAACTAGGCAAGTCAGTTAAGAACACATTCTTATTTTCAATGACGGCCTAGGAACGGTGGGTTAACTGCCTTGTTCAGTGGCACCAAGACAGATTTTTACCTTGTCAGCTCAGGGATTCAATCTTGCAACCTTACGGTTAACTTGTCCAACACTCTAACCACCTGCTTTACATTGCACTCCACGAAGTTACGCGAATGCAGTAAGAAGCCAAGGTAAGTTGCTAGCTAGCATTAAACGTATCTTATAAAAAACAATCAATCAATCGTAATCACTAGCTAACTACACATGGTTGATGATATTACTAGTTTATCTAGCCTGTCCTGGGTTGCATATAATCGCTTAGGTACACGTTGCTCCAACCATAAACATCAATGCCTTTCTTAAAATCAATACACAAGTATATATTTTTAAACCTGCATATTTAGTTAATATTGCCTGCTAACATGAATTTATTTTAACTAGGGAAAATGTGTCACTTCTCTTGCAAACAGAGTCAGGGTATATGCAGCAGTTTGGGCCGCCTGGCTCGTTGTGAACTGTGAAGACTATTTCATCCTAACAAAGACAGCCGACTTCGCCAAACGGGGGATGATTTAACAAAAGCGCATTTGCGAAAAAAGCACAATCGTTGCACGACTGTACCTAACCATAAACATCAATGCCTTTCTTAAAATCAATACACAGAAGTATATATTTTTAAACCTGCATATTTAGCTAAAATAAATCCAGGTTAGGAGGCAATATTAACCAGGTGAAATTGTGTTATTTTGCGTTCATTGCACGCAGTCAGGGTATATGCAACACTTTGGGTAATTTGTCAAAATTTTACGTAATTATGACATAACACTGAAGGTTGTGCAATGTAACGTTTTGTTTTCGAGATGATAGTTTCCGGATTCGACCATATTAATGACCTAAGGCTCGTGTTTCTGTGTGTTATTATGTTATAATTAAGTCTATGATTTGATAGAGCAGTCTGACTGAGCGGTGGTAGGCACCAGCAGGCTCATAAGCATTCATTCAGACAGCACTTTCGTGCATTTTGCCAGCAGCCCTTCACAATGCATTGCGCTGTTTATGACTTCAAGCCTATCAACTCCCAAGATAGAGCTGGTGTAACCGATGTGAAATGGCTAGCTAGTTAGCCGGGTGCGTGCTAATAGCGTTTCAAACGTCACTCGCTCTGAGACTTTGAGTAGTTGTTTCCCTTGCTCTACATGGGTAACGCTGCTTCGAGGGTGGCTGTTGTCGATGTGTTCCTGGTTCGAGCCCAGGTAGGAGCGAGGAGAGGGACGGAAGCTATACTGTTACACTGGCAATACTAAAGTGCCTATAAAACATCCAATAGTCAATAAATACAAATCGTATAGAGAGAAACAGTCTGGTTCCCCTCATAGCCTGGTTCCTCTCTAGGTTTCTTCCTAGGTTCTGGCCTTTCTAGGGAGTTTTTCCTAGCCACGGTGCTTCTACACCTGCATTGCTTGCTGTTTGGGGTTTTAGGCTGGGTTTCTGTACAGCACTTTGAGATATCAGCTGATGTAAGAAGGGCTATATAAATACATTTGATTGATTTGATAATGATTTTTTTCTTCCTCAAATGAAGGGGATGATGATGCAATCTTTGCGAGAGGGAGGGAATCTGATTTAGCTCAGACACTTCATTCAGGATGAGTGGAGTTAGCCCTGAGTTAGCCCTGAGTTAGCCCTGAGAGCAGGTTATTTCTGAAGGATTCGTTGCCATAGAAATGTACCTGACTAAAAGGTGAGCCATATTCGTATGACTGATTATCCCGAAGTTTAACTCAGAGTTGACCAAAGTTAGCTGGCTAACTAGTTAAACCTGAATCCTAGGATAGCCCTCTGGTCAGAGCGAAGATAAAGGACTAGTGATTGGTGCTCTGACTGTGTTGGTACCTTGGACTCGACATCTGCGTTGTGGTCGATCTGGAGCAGCAGCGCAACAGCCTTGGTATCGTCTTTGCGCGCGGCGATGTGGAGCGCCGGGAGCCGGACCTTCCCTTTAGTGTCATTCTCCAGGAGCAGAGAGACCACCTGTTCATGTCCCTGCTGCAACGCCACCGCCAGGGGGGTGAAGCCATCCTACAGTAGAGATAACAGTCACTATATATACTATACCATACTGCAAGGCCACCGCCAGGGGGGGTGACCGCCAGGGGGGTGAAGCCATCCTACAGTAGAGATGACAGTCACTATATATACTATACCATACTGCAACGCCACCGCCAGTGGGGTGAAGCCATCCTACAGTAGAGATAACAGTCACTATATATACTATACCATACTGCAACGCCACCGCCAGGGGGGGTGAAGCCATCCTACAGTAGAGATAACAGTCACTATATATACTATACCATACTGCAACACCACCGCCAGGGGGGGTGACCGCCAGGGGGGGTGCAGCCATCCTACAGTAGAGATAACAGTCACTATATATACTATACCATACTGCTACACCACCGCCAGGGGGGGTGACCGCCAGGGGGGTGAAGCCATCCTACAGTAGAGATAACAGTCACTATATATACTATACCATACTGCAACACCACCGCCAGGGGGGGTGACCGCCAGGGGGGTGAAGCCATCCTACAGTAGAGATAACAGTCACTATATATACTATACCATACTGTAATACTAACCCTGACCTCTGAGCCCAACACTGTAACTGTACTACCTCTTATAGGACTACCAGAACACTACCAGCAGTGAGGGAAATCAGTCAATTGAAGTAAATTCATTAGGCCCAAATCTATGGATTTCACATGACTGGGCAGGGGTGCAGCCACGTGGCAGAAAGGCCCACCCACTGGGGAGACAGGCCCACCCACTGGGGAGACAGGCCCACCCACTGGGGAGACAGACCCACCCACTGGGGAGACAGACCCACCCACTGGGGAGACAGGCCCAGCCACTGGCGAGACAGGCCCACCCACTGGGGAGACAGGCCCAGCCACTGGGGAGACAGGCCCAGCCACTGGGGAGACAGGCCCAGCCACTGGCGAGACAGGCCCACCCACTGGGGAGACAGGCCCAGCCACTGGGGAGACAGGCCCAGCCACTGGGGAGACAGGCCCATGGTTTAATATCACTATTTTCCAGCCCCATAGTTTAATATCACTATTATACAGCCCCATAGTTTAATATCACTATTATGCAGCCCCATAGTTTAATATAACTATTATACAGCCCCATGGTTTAATATCACTATTATACAGCCCCATGGTTTAATATCACTATTATACAGCCCCATGGTTTAATATCACTATTATACAGCCCCATAGTTTAATATCACTATTATACAGCCCCATGGTTTAATATCACTATTATACAGCTCCACCATAGTTTAATATCACTATTATACAGCCCCATAGTTTAATATCACTATTATACAGCCCCATGGATTAAAATCACTATTATACAGCCTCATAGTTTAATATCACTATTATACAGCCCCATAGTTTAATACCACTATTATACAGCCCCATAGTTTAATATCACTATTATACAGACCCATAGTTTAATATCACTATTATACAGACCCATAGTTTAATATCACTATTATACAGCCCCATGGTTTAATATCACTATTATACAGCCCCATAGTTTAATATCACTATTATACAGCCCCATAGTTTAATACCACTATTATACAGCCCCATAGTTTAATATCACTATTATACAGACCCATAGTTTAATATCACTATTATACAGACCCATAGTTTAATATCACTATTATACAGCCCCATGGTTTAATATCACTATTATACAGACCCATAGTTTAATATCACTATTATACAGCCCCATGGTTTAATATCACTATTATACAGCCCCATGGTTTATTATCACTATTATACAGCCCCATGGTTTAATATCACTATTATACAGCCCCATAGTTTAATATCACTATTATACAGCCCCATAGTTTAATATCACTATTATACAACCCCATGGTTTAATATCACTATTATACAGCCCCATAGTTTAATATCACTATTATACAGCCCCACCATAATTTAATATCACTATTATACAGCCCCATGGTTTAATATCACTATTATACAGCCCCATAGTTTAATATCACTATTATACAGCCCCACCATAATTTAATATCACTATTATACAGCCCCATGGTTTAATATCACTATTACACAGCCCCATGGTTTAATATCACTATTATACAGCCCCATGGTTTAATATCACTATTATACAGCCCCAGAGTTTAATGTCACTATTATACAGCCCCATCATTTAATATCACTATTATACAGCCCCATAGTTTAATATCACTATTATACAGCCCCATAGTTTAATATCAATATTATACAGCCCCATGGTTTAATATCACTATTATACAACCCCATGGTTTAATATCACTATTATACAGCCCCATAGTTTAATATGACTATTATACAGCCCCACCATGGTTTAACATCACTATTATACAACCCCATGGTTTAATATCACTATTATACAGCCCCATAGTTTAATATCACTATTATACAGCCCCATAGTTTAATATCACTATTATACAGCCCCACCATGGTTTAACATCACTATTATACAGCCCCATGGTTTAATATCACTATTATACAGCCCCATGGTTTAATATCACTATTATACAGCCCCATGGTTTAATATCACTATTATACAGCCCCATAGTTTAATATCACTATTATACAGCCCCATAGTTTAATATCACTATTATACAGCCCCATAGTTTAATATCACTATTATACAGCCCCATAGTTTAATATCACTATTATACAGCCCCATAGTTTAATATCACTATTATACAGCCCCATGGATTAATATCACTATTATACAGCCCCATAGTTTAATATCACTATTACACAGCCCCATGGTTTAATATCACTATTACACAGCTCCTTAGTTTAACATCACAATTATACAGCCCCATAGTTTAACATCACTATTATACAGCTCCATTGTTTAATATCACTATTATACAGCCCCATAGTTTAATATCACTTTTATACAGCCCCATTGTTTAATATCACTATTATACAGCCCCATAGTTTAATATCACTATTATACAGCCCCATTGTTTAATATCACTATTATACAGCCCCATAGTTTCATATCACTATTATACAGCCCCACCATGGTTTAACATCACTATTATACAGCCCCATGGTTTAATATCACTATTATACAGCCCCATGGTTTAATATCACTATTATACAGCCACATAGTTTAATATCACTATTATACAGCCCCATAGTTTAATATCACTATTATACAGCCCCATTGTTTAATATCACTATTATACAGCCCCATAGTTTAATATCACTTTTATACAGCCCCATTGTTTAATATCACTATTATACAGCCCCATAGTTTAATATCACTATTATACAGCCCCATTGTTTAATATCACTATTATACAGCCCCATAGTTTAATATCACTATTATACAGCCCCATAGTTTAATATCACTATTATACAGTACCATAATTTAATATCACTATTATACAGCCCCATGGTTTAACATCACTATTATACAGCCCCATGGTTTAATATCACTATTATACAGCCCCATAGTTTAACATCACTATTATACAGTACCATAATTTAATATCACTATTATACAGCCCCATGGTTTAATATCACTATTATACAGCCCCATGGTTTAATATCACTATTATACAGCCCCATGGTTTAATATCACTATTATACAGCCCCACCATGGTTTAATATCATTATTATACAGCCCCATGGTTTAATATCACTATTATACAGCCCCATAGTTTAATACCACTATTATACAGCCCCATAGTTTAATATCACTATTATACAGCCCCATGGTTTAACATCACTATTATACAGTACCATAATTTAATATCACGATTATACAGCCCCATGGTTTAATATCACTATTATACAGACCCATAGTTTAATATCACTATTATACAGCCCCATAGTTTAATATCACTATTATACAGCCCCATAGTTTAATACCACTATTATACAGCCCCATAGTTTAATATCACTATTATACAGACCCATAGTTTAATATCACTATTATACAGACCCATAGTTTAATATCACTATTATACAGCCCCATGGTTTAATATCACTATTATACAGACCCATAGTTTAATATCACTATTATACAGCCCCATGGTTTAATATCACTATTATACAGCCCCATGGTTTATTATCACTATTATACAGCCCCATGGTTTAATATCACTATTATACAGCCCCATAGTTTAATATCACTATTATACAACCCCATGGTTTAATATCACTATTATACAGCCCCATAGTTTAATATCACTATTATACAGCCCCACCATAATTTAATATCACTATTATACAGCCCCATGGTTTAATATCACTATTATACAGCCCCATAGTTTAATATCACTATTATACAGCCCCACCATAATTTAATATCACTATTATACAGCCCCATGGTTTAATATCACTATTACACAGCCCCATGGTTTAATATCACTATTATACAGCCCCATGGTTTAATATCACTATTATACAGCCCCAGAGTTTAATGTCACTATTATACAGCCCCATCATTTAATATCACTATTATACAGCCCCATAGTTTAATATCACTATTATACAGCCCCATAGTTTAATATCAATATTATACAGCCCCATGGTTTAATATCACTATTATACAACCCCATGGTTTAATATCACTATTATACAGCCCCATAGTTTAATATCACTATTATACAGCCCCATAGTTTAATATGACTATTATACAGCCCCACCATGGTTTAACATCACTATTATACAACCCCATGGTTTAATATCACTATTATACAGCCCCATAGTTTAATATCACTATTTTACAGCCCCATAGTTTAATATCACTATTATACAGCCCCACAATGGTTTAACATCACTATTATACAGCCCCATGGTTTAATATCACTATTATACAGCCCCATGGTTTAATATCACTATTATACAGCCCCATGGTTTAATATCACTATTATACAGCCCCATAGTTTAATATCACTATTATACAGCCCCATAGTTTAATATCACTATTATACAGCCCCATAGTTTAATATCACTATTATACAGCCCCATAGTTTAATATCACTATTATACAGCCCCATAGTTTAATATCACTATTATACAGCCCCATGGATTAATATCACTATTATACAGCCCCATAGTTTAATATCACTATTACACAGCCCCATGGTTTAATATCACTATTACACAGCTCCTTAGTTTAACATCACAATTATACAGCCCCATAGTTTAACATCACTATTATACAGCCCCATTGTTTAATATCACTATTATACAGCCCCATAGTTTAATATCACTTTTATACAGCCCCATTGTTTAATATCACTATTATACAGCCCCATAGTTTAATATCACTATTATACAGCCCCATTGTTTAATATCACTATTATACAGCCCCATAGTTTCATATCACTATTATACAGCCCCACCATGGTTTAACATCACTATTATACAGCCCCATGGTTTAATATCACTATTATACAGCCCCATGGTTTAATATCACTATTATACAGCCACATAGTTTAATATCACTATTATACAGCCCCATAGTTTAATATCACTATTATACAGCCCCATTGTTTAATATCACTATTATACAGCCCCATAGTTTAATATCACTATTATACAGCCCCATTGTTTAATATCACTATTATACAGCCCCATAGTTTAATATCACTATTATACAGCCCCATAGTTTAATATCACTATTATACAGTACCATAATTTAATATCACTATTATACAGCCCCATGGTTTAACATCACTATTATACAGCCCCATGGTTTAATATCACTATTATACAGCCCCATAGTTTAACATCACTATTATACAGTACCATAATTTAATATCACTATTATACAGCCCCATGGTTTAATATCACTATTATACAGCCCCATGGTTTAATATCACTATTATACAGCCCCATGGTTTAATATCACTATTATACAGCCCCACCATGGTTTAATATCATTATTATACAGCCCCATGGTTTAATATCACTATTATACAGCCCCATAGTTTAATACCACTATTATACAGCCCCATAGTTTAATATCACTATTATACAGCCCCATGGTTTAACATCACTATTATACAGTACCATAATTTAATATCACTATTATACAGCCCCATGGTTTAATATCACTATTATACAGACCCATAGTTTAATATCACTATTATACAGCCCCATGGTTTAACATCACTATTATACAGCCCCATGGTTTAATATCACTATTATACAGCCCCATAGTTTAATATCACTATTATACAGCCCCATAGTTTAATATCACTATTATACAACCCCATAGTTTAATATCACCATTATACAACCCCATGGTTTAATATCACTATTATACAGCCCCATAGTTTAATATCACTATTATACAGCCCCATGGTTTAATATCACTATTATACAGCCCCATAGTTTAATATCACTATTATACAGCCCCACCATAATTTAATATCACTATTATACAGCCCCATGGTTTAATATCACTATTATACAGCCCCATAGTTTAATATCACTATTATACAGCCCCATGGTTTAATATCACTATTATACAGCCCCATGGTTTAATATCACTATTATACAGCCCCATAGTTTAATATCACTATTATACAGCCCCATAGTTTAATATCACTATTATACAGCCCCATGGTTTAATATCACTATTATACAGCCCCATGGTTTAATATCACTATTATACAGCCCCATAGTTTAATATCACTATTATACAGCCCCATGGTTTAATATCACTATTATACTTCCCCATAGTTTAATACCACTATTATACAGCCCCACCATGGTTTAATATCACTATTATACAGCCCCATAGTTTAATATCACTATTATACAGCCCCATGGTTTAATATCACTATTATACTTCCCCATAGTTTAATACCACTATTATACAGCCCCATAGTTTAATATCACTATTATACAGCCCCATAGTTTAATATCACTATTATACAGTACCATAATTTAATACCACTATTATACAGCCCCATGGTTTAATATCACTATTATACAGCCCCATAGTTTAATACCACTATTATACAGCCCCATAATTTAATATCACTATTATACAGCCCCATAGTTTAATACCACTATTATACAGCCCATAGTTTAATATCACTATTATACAGCCCCATGGTTTAATATCACTATTATACAGCCCCATGGTTTAATATCACTATTATACAGCCCCATGGTTTAATATCACTATTATACAGCCCCATAGTTTAATATCACTATTATACAGCCCATAGTTTAATATCACTATTATACAGCCCCATAGTTTAATATCACTATTATACAGCCCCATGGTTTAATATCACTATTATACAGCCCCATGGTTTAATATCACTATTATACAGCCCCATGGTTTAATATCACTATTATACTTCCCCATAGTTTAATATCACTATTATACAGCCCCATAGTTTAATACCACTATTATACAGCCCCACCATGGTTTAATACCACTATTATACAGCCCCATAGTTTAATATCACTATTATACAGCCCCATGGTTTAACATCACTATCATACAGTACCATAATTGTAGCGATGCCCTGATATGAGTTAGTATGAAGAAGAGGGGAAGGATTATGAGCTATAGGGTCTAGAATACTGACCTCTGTAGCGATGCCCTGTGTGGAGCCGTGGTCCAGCAGGTATCTGACCACCTTCTGATGATTCTCCTGAGCAGCCATGTACAGAGGAGTGAAGCCGTTCTACAGGAGACACACGACATACTGGTTAGTCAGTAATACAGACAATACAGCCATTATTACAGTACATTATTACAGTAATACAGACAATACAGCCATTATTACAGTACATTATTAAAGTAATACAGACAATACAGCCATTACAGTACATTATTATAGTAATACAGACAATACAGCCATTATTACAGTACATTATTATAGTAATACAGACAATACAGCCATTATTACAGTACAGTATTATAGTAATACAGACAATACAGCCATTATTACAGTACATTATTACAGTAATACAGACAATACAGCCATTATCACAGTAATACAGACAATACAGCCATTATTACAGTACATTATTATAGTAATACAGACAATACAGCCATTATTACAGTACATTATTATAGTAATACAGACAATACAGCCATTATTACAGTACATTATTACAGTAATACAGACAATACAGCCATTATCACAGGTATACAGACAATACAGCCATTATTACAGTACATTATTACAGTAATACAGACAATACAGCCATTATCACAGTACATTATTACAGTAATACAGACAATACAGCCATTATCACAGTACATTATTACAGTAATACAGACAATACAGCCATTATTACAGTACATGATTATAATAATACAGACAATACCGCCATTATTACAGTACATTATTATAGTAATACAGACACAATACAAATCAAAACAAATTGTATTTGTCACATGCACCAAATACAACAGGCGTAGACCTTACCGTGAAATGCTTACTTACATGCCGTTAAGCAACAATGCAGTTTGTTACTAAATAAACTGAAGTTTAAAATATCTAATCAATCACATGCTAACACAAGAAATGTACATAACAATAACGAGGCTATATACAGGGTATTACGGTACAGAGTCAATGTGGAAGCTATATACAGGGTATTACGGTACAGAGTCAATGTGGAGGCTATATACATGGGTATTACGGTACAGAGTCAATGTGGAGGCTATATACAGGGTATTACGGTACAGAGTCAATGTGGAGACTATATACAGGGTATTACGGTACAGAGTCAATGTGGAGAGTATATACAGGGTGTTACGGTACAGAGTCAATGTGGAGGCTATATACAGGGGGTACCGGTACAGAGTCAATGTGGAGGCTATATACAGGGTATTACGGTACAGAGTCAATGTGGAGGCTATATACAGGGTATTACGGTACAGAGTCAATGTGGAGGCTATATACAGGGTATTACGGTACAGAGTCAATGTGGAGGCTATATACAGGGGGGTACCGGTACAGAGTCAATGTGGAGGCTATATACAGGGGGTACCGGTACAGAGTTAATGTGGAGGCTATATACAGGGGGGTACTGGTACAGAGTCAATGTGGAGGCTATATACAGGGTATTACGGTACAGAGTCAATGTGGAGACTATATACAGGGTATTACGGTACAGAGTCAATGTGGAGAGTATATACAGGGTGTTACGGTACAGAGTCAATGTGGAGGCTATATACAGGGGGTACCGGTACAGAGTCAATGTGGAGGCTATATACAGGGTATTACGGTACAGAGTCAATGTGGAGGCTATATACAGGGTATTACGGTACAGAGTCAATGTGGAGGCTATATACAGGGTATTACGGTACAGAGTCAATGTGGAGGCTATATACAGGGGGTACCGGTACAGAGTCAATGTGGAGGCTATATACAGGGGGTACCGGTACAGAGTTAATGTGGAGGCTATATACAGGGGGGTACTGGTACAGAGTCAATGTGGAGGCTATATACAGGGGGTACCGGTACAGAGTCAATGTGGAGGCTATATACAGGGGGGTACCGGTACAGAGTCAATGTGGAGGCTATATACAGGGGGTACCGGTACAGAGTCAATGTGGAGGCTATATACAGGGGGTACCGGTACAGAGTCAATGTGGAGGCTATATACAGGGGGTACCGGTACAGAGTCAATGTGGAGGCTATATACAGGGTGTTATGGTACAGAGTCAATGTGGAGGCTATATACAGGGGGTACCGGTACAGAGTCAATGTGGAGGGGTATAGGTTAATCGAGGTAATCTGTAAACTGGCTATGCATAGATAATAAACAACGAGCCAGCAGCTACTCTTCCTGGGGTTTATTTTGGTATTTTGGATCCCCATTAGTTCCTGCCAAGGCAGCGGCTACTCTTCCTGGGGTTTATTATGGATCCCCGTTAGTTCCTGCCAAGGCAGCAGCTACTCTTCCTGGGGTTTATTATGGATCCCCCTTAGTTCCTGCCAAGGCAGCAGCTACTCTTCGTGGGGTTTATTATGGATCCCCATTAGTTCCTGCCAAGGCAGCAGCTACGCTTCCTGGGGTTTATTATGGATCCCCATTAGTTCCTGCCAAGGCAGCAGCTACTCTTCCTGGGGTTTATTATGGATCCCCATTAGTTCCTGCCAAGGCAGCAGCTACTCTTCCTGGGGTTTATTATGGATCCCCATTAGCTGCTGCCTTGGCAGGAACTACTCTTCCTGGGGTTTATTATGGATCCCCATTAGTTCCTGCCAAGGCAGCAGCTACTCTTCCTGGGGTTTATTATAGATCCCCCATTAGTTCCTGCCAAGGCAGCAGATACTCTTCCTGGGGTTTATTATGGATCCCCGTTAGTTCCTGCCAAGGCAGCAGCTACTCTTCCTGGGGGCCGAACGTATTATAGCTTGGTCCTTTCAACATGTCAATACCTCTCACAAATACAAGTAGTGATGAAGTCAATCTCTCTTCCACGTTGAGCCAGGAGAGATTGACATGTCATGTTAGCTCTCCGTGTACTTATTTATTATCCTTTTTTTGTACGTTTAATTCTTTTTCTCCCCAATTGGTAGTTCCAGTCTTGTCCCATCGCTGCTACTCCTGTACGGACTCGGGAGAGGCGAAGGTCGAGAGCCATCCGTCCTCCGAAACACGACCCTACCCAGCTGCACTGCTTTTTTGACACAATGCTCGCTTAACCCGGAAGCCAGCCGCACCAATGCAATGTGTCGTAGGAAACACATCGTCCAACTGGTGATTGTGTCAGCGTGCATGCACCCGGCCCGCCACAGGAGTTGCTAGAGCGCGATGGGACAAGGACATCCCGGTCAGCCAGACCCTCCCCTAACCCGGACAATGCTGGGCCAATTGTGCGCAGCCTCATGAGGCCCTCCGATTTGACACAATGAACTCTGTCTGAAAAGTAGTTGGTGAACCAGGCGAGGCAGTCATTTGAGAAGCCAAGGCCTTTGAGTCTGTCGATAAGAATGCGGTGATTGACAGAGTCGAAAGCCTTGGCCAGGTCGATGAAGATGGCTGCCCAGTACTGTTTGTTATTGATGGCAGTTATGATATTGTTTAGGACCTTGAGCGTGGATGAGGTGCACCCATGACCAGCTCGGAAACCAGATTGCATAGCAGAGATGGTACGGTGGGATTCGAAATGGTCGGTGATCTGTTTGTTAACTTGGCTTTCGAAGATTTTAGAAAGGCAGGGTAGGATGGATATAGCTCTGTAGCAGTTTGAAGAGGGGGATGACCGCGGCAGCTTTCCAATCTTTGGGGATCTCAGACGATACAAAAGAGAGGTTGAATAGGCTAGTAATAGGAGTTGCAACAATTTCGAACTGCAGCTCTTTGTTAAGTATCGCAGTCATTTCAGTCGCTGTAGTAGCTGATGTGTATAGTGTTGAGTCATCCACATACATACACACACTGGCTTTACTCAAACCAGTGGCATGTCATTAGTACCTTGTACCCTTGTACCCTTGCAGAAAGACTCTACTAATACCCAGTGTATATAGCCAAGTTATTACCTTGTACCCTTGTACCCTTGCAGATAGACTCTACTAATACCCAGTGTATATAGCCAAGTTATTGTTACTCATTGCTTATTTATTCCTCATGTTATTATTTTTATATTATTTTCCTCTCTGCATTGTTGGGAAAGGCCCATAAGCATTTCACTGTTAGTCTACATCTGTTATTTACATTACGCAGCTAAGACTGTGGGTGTGTCTAAAGGGGGCGGTCCTAGACTCACCTGAGACTGTGGGTGTGTCTAAAATGGGGAGGTCCTAGACTCACCTGAGACTGTGGGTGCATCTAAAAGGGGGTGGTCCTAGACTCACCTGAGACTGTGGGTGTGTCTAAAATGGGGAGGTCCTAGACTCACCTGAGACTGTGGGTGCATCTAAAAGGGGGTGGTCCTAGACTCACCTGAGACTGTGGGTGTGTCTAAAATGGGGTGGTCCTAGACTCACCTGAGACTGTGGGTGTGTCTAAAATGGGGAGGTCCTAGACTCACCTGAGACTGTGGGTGTGTCTAAAAGGGGGTGGTCCTAGACTCACCTGTGATTGTGCGTTGATGTTGGCTCCGCTGGTCACCAGCTCCTTCACTACATCCACCTGACCAGCCAGAGACGCTATGTGGAGAGCTGTGTTCCCTTTCTGGAAAGACAGGAAGGGATGAGTGAGTGAGTGAGTGAGTGAGTGAGTGAGTGAGTGAGTGAGTGAGTGAGTGAGTGAGTGAGTGTGAGTGAGTGAATGAGTGAGTGAGTGAGTGAGTAAATGAGTGAGTGAGTGAGTGAGTGAGTGAGTGAGTGAGTGAGTGAATGAGTGAGTGAGTGAGTGAGTAAATGAGTGAGTGAGTGAGTGAGTGAGTGAGTGAGATGGGTGGGGAGTATTTGAGGGGGTATTAGGGTATAACAGAGAGAGGAATGTCAGTGAGATAATGTGTCATGTCAGTCAGGAACAGCCACTGTTCTGTTACTTCCTCTATTATCCTCTACATATAACTGTTCTGTTACTTCCTCTATTATCCTCTACATATAACTGTTCTGTTACTTCCGCTATTATCCTCTACATATAATACAGGATGTGGCCCAAATGGCATCCTATTTCCTACATAGTGCACTCCTTTTAACCAGCGCTCTATAGGGAACCACGTGGGACTCAGCCATACCGTGTGTAGATACCTCTCCTTCCTCAACAGCTCCATGTCTTCCTCATACACAACTAACCCTGGGGACATACTGCTGATGGTATAGGAGTAGAGAGTAGTAACATAGACCAGGACTTCATCATAATGTAGGATCCTCTAACACTACTAACCCTGGGGACATACTGCTCTGCTCTGATAGGCTGAGACAGCATGGTACTGTCGGCTCTCTGCTCTGATAGGCTGAGACAGGATGTTACTGCCGGCTCTCTGCTCTGATAGGCTGAGACAGCATGGTACTGCCGGCTCTCTGCTCTGATAGGCTGAGACAGCATGGTACTGCCGGCTCTCTGCTCTAATAGGCTGAGACAGCATGGTACTGCCGGCTCTCTGCTCTGATAGGCTGAGACAGCATGGTACTGCCGTCTCTCTGCTCTGATAGGCTGAGACAGCATGGTACTGCCGGCTCTCTGCTCTGATAGACCCAGTAATATGTCACAGCTCAATATCAGCTCTCTGATAGGCCCATTAATATGATGTCACAGCTCTCTCTCAGCTCTCTGATAGGCCCATTACTATGATGTCACAGCTCTCTGATAGGCCCATTCATATGATGTCACAGCTTTAACTCAGCTCTCTGATAGGCCAATGAACTGTGGTGTCAACAACAGTGACACATCCTGCATCCCAAATGGCATCCTATTCTCTATGTAGTGCAATACCTATACCTCCTCCCTATAGGCTACCAGACAGACTCCTCCCTCCATCCTCCCTATAGGCTACCAGTCAGACTCCTCCCTCCATCCTCCCTATAGGCTACCAGACAGAGACAGACTCCTCCCTCCATCCTCCCTATAGGCTACCAGACAGACTCCTCCCTCCATCCTCCCTATAGGCTACCAGACAGACTCCTCCCTCCATCCTCCCTATAGGCTACCAGTCAGAATCCTCCCTCCATCCTCCCTATAGGCTACCAGACAGACTCCTCCCTCCATCCTCCCTATAGGCTACCAGACAGACTCCTCCCTCCATCCTCCCTATAGGCTACCAGACAGACTCCTCCCTCCATCCTCCCTATAGGCTACCAGTCAGACTCCTCCCTCCATCCTCCCTATAGGCTACCAGTCAGACTCCTCCCTCCATCCTCCCTATAGGCTACCAGACAGACTCCTCCCTCCATTCTCCCTATAGGCTACCAGTCAGACTCCTCCCTCCATCCTCCCTATAGGCTACCAGACAGACTCCTCCCTCCATCCTCCCTATAGGCTACCAGACAGACTCCTCCCTCCATCCTCCCTATAGGCTACCAGACAGAGACAGACTCCTCCCTCCATCCTCCCTATAGGCTACCAGTCAGACTCCTCCCTCCATCCTCCCTATAGGCTACCAGTCAGAGACAGACTCCTCCCTCCATCCTCCCTATAGGCTACCAGTCAGACTCCTCCCTCCATCCTCCCTATAGGCTACCAGTCAGACTCCTCCCTCCATCCTCCCTATAGGCTACCAGACAGACTCCTCCCTCCATCCTCCCTATAGGCTACCAGACAGACTCCTCCCTCCATCCTCCCTATAGGCTACCAGACAGAGACAGACTCCTCCCTCCATCCTCCCTATAGGCTACCAGTCAGAGACAGACTCCTCCCTCCATCCTCCCTATAGGCTACCAGACAGAGACAGACTCCTCCCTCCATCCTCCCTATAGGCTACCAGTCAGAGACAGACTCCTCCCTCCATCCTCCCTATAGGCTACCAGACAGAGACAGACTCCTCCCTCCATCCTCCCTATAGGCTACCAGTCAGACTCCTCCCTCCATCCTCCCTATAGGCTACCAGACAGACTCCTCCCTCCATCCTCCCTATAGGCTACCAGACAGAGACAGACTCCTCCCTCCATCCTCCCTATAGGCTACCAGTCAGAATCCTCCCTCCATCCTCCCTATAGGCTACCAGTCAGAGACAGACTCCTCCCTCCATCCTCCCTATAGGCTACCAGACAGAGACAGACTCCTCCCTCCATCCTCCCTATAGGCTACCAGTCAGAGACAGACTCCTCCCTCCATCCTCCCTATAGGCTACCAGACAGAGACAGACTCCTCCCTCCATCCTCCCTATAGGCTACCAGTCAGACTCCTCCCTCCATCCTCCCTATAGGCTACCAGACAGAGACAGACTCCTCCCTCCATCCTCCCTATAGGCTACCAGACAGAGACAGACTCCTCCCTCCATCCTCCCTATAGGCTACCAGACAGAGACAGACTCCTCCCTCCATCCTCCCTATAGGCTACCAGACAGAGACAGACTCCTCCCTCCATCCTCCCTATAGGCTACCAGACAGACTCCTCCCTCCATCCTCCCTATAGGCTACCAGACAGAGACAGACTCCTCCCTCCATCCTCCCTATAGGCTACCAGTCAGACTCCTCCCTCCATCCTCCCTATAGGCTACCAGACAGACTCCTCCCTCCATCCTCCCTATAGGCTACCAGTCAGGGACAGACTCCTCCCTCCATCCTCCTTATAGGCTACCAGTCAGAGACAGACTCCTCCCTCCATCCTCCCTATAGGCTACCAGTCAGAGACAGACTCCTCCCTCCATCCTCCCTATAGGCTACCAGTCAGACTCCTCCCTCCATCCTCCCTATAGGCTACCAGTCAGAGACAGACTCCTCCCTCCATCCTCCCTATAGGCTACCAGTCAGGGCTCCGCCCTCCATCCTCCCTATAGGCTACCAGTCAGGGCTCCTCCCTCCATCCTCCCTATAGGCTACCAGTCAGGGACAGACTCCTCCCTCCATCCTCCCTATAGGCTACCAGTCAGGCTCCTCCCTCCATCCTCCCTATAGGCTACCAGACAGACTCCTCCCTCCATCCTCCCTATAGGCTACCAGTCAGAGACAGACTCCTCCCTCCATCCTCCCTATAGGCTACCAGTCAGGGCTCCTCCCTCCATCTTCCCTATAGGCTACCAGTCAGGGACAGACTCCTCCCTCCATCCTCCCTATAGGCTACCAGTCAGGGCTCCTCCTATCTTGTTATCTATCTCTCAGAGGAGGAGAGGGGCGGGGCTAACCTTAGTTGCAGCGTCCACATTGGCTCCCAGCTTGATGAGGTGTGTGACCACCTCGGCATGGCCCTCTTTAGAGGCCAGGTGGAGGGCGTTGAGGCCATTCTACAGCAGGACAGAGAATACAGAGAGATACAGGTGAACACAGACACATCAGGAGCTATGGATTATCAACATCACAACATTTACAAATAACTAATGTAGTTTAGGGGTCAGAGCTTAGGGGTTAGGGGTCAGAGTTTAAGGGTCAGAGCTTAGGGGTCAGAGCTTAGGGGTTAGGGGTCAGAGCTTAGGGGTTAGGGGTCAGAGTTTAAGGGTCAGAGCTTAGGGGTTAGGAGTCAGAGTTTAGGGGTCAGAGCTTAGGGGTCAGAGGTTAGGGGTTAGGGGTCAACGCTTAGGGGTTAGGGGTCAGAGTTTAGGGGTCAGAGCTTAGGGGTCAGAGCTTAGGGGTTAGGGGTCAGAGCTTAGGGGTCAGAGTTTAGGGGTCAGAGCTTAGGGGTTAGGGGTCAGAGTTTAGGGGTTAGGGGTCAGAGGTTAGGGGTCAGAGCTTAGGGGTTAGGGGTCAGCGCTTAGGGGTCAGAGGTTAGGGGTTAGAGCTTAGGGGTTAGGGGTCACAGCTTAGGGGTTAGGGGTCAGAGTTTAGGGGTTAGGGGTCAGAGTTTAGGGGTTAGAGGTCAGAGCTTAGGGGTTAGGGGTCAGAGTTTAGGGGTTAGGGGTCAGAGTTTAGGGGTTAGGGGTCAGAATTTAGGGGTTAGGGGTCAGAGCTTAGGGGTTAGGGGTCAGAGCTTAGGGGTTAGGGGTCAGAGCTTAGGGGTTAGGGGTCAGAGCTTAGGGGTCAGAGTTTAGGGGTTAGGGGTCAGAGCTTAGGGGTCAGAGTTTAGGGGTTAGGGGTCAGAGTTTAGGGGTTAGGGGTCAGAGCTTAGGGGTTAGGGGTCAGAGCTTAGGGGTTAGGGGTCAGAGTTTAGGGGTTAGGGGTCAGAGTTTAGGGGTTAGGGTCAGAGCTTAGGGGTTAGGGGTCAGAGCTTAGGGGTTAGGGGTCAGAGTTTAGGGGTTAGGGGTCAGAGCTTAGGGGTCAGAGTTTAGGTGTTAGGGGTCAGAGCTTAGGGGTTAGAGCTTAGGGGTTAGGGGTCAGAGCTTAGGGGTTAGGGGTCAGAGTTTAGGGGTTAGGGGTCAGAGTTTAGGGGTTAGGGGTCAGAGCTTAGGGGTCAGAGCTTAGGGGTTAGGGGTCAGAGTTTAGGGGTCAGAGCTTAGGGGTTAGAGCTTAGGGGTTAGGAGTCAGAGTTTAGGGGTTAGGGGTTAGAGCTTAGGAGTCAGAGTTTAGGGGTTAGGGGTCAGAGTTTAGGGGTCAGAGCTTAGGGGTTAGGGGTCAGAGTTTAGGGGTCAGAGCTTAGGGGTTAGGGGTCAGAGTTTAGGGGTTAGGGGTCAGAGCTTAGGGGTTAGGGGTCAGAGCTTAGGGGTTAGGGGTCAGAGTTTAGGGGTTAGGGGTTAGAGCGTTGGGCCAGTAACAAAAAGGTTGCTTGATCAAATCCCCCGAGCTGACAAGGTATAAATCTAAACATTTTTTAAAGGGGTCAGAGCTTCGGAGTCATTGTTAGGGACTGACCTGGTTACAGATGTTGATTTCAACCCCAGTCTAGAGGGTTAGGGGTTAGGGGTCATGGTTAGGGACTGACCTGGTTACAGATGTTGATTTTGACCCCAGTCTAGATGGTTAGGTTTAAGGGGTTAGGGGTCATGGTTAGGGGTTAGGCTTTAGGGGTCATGGTTAGGGGTTAGGTTTAAGGGGTCATGGTTAGGGGTTAGGTTTAAGGGGTCATGGTTAGGGGTTAGGCTTTAGGGGTCATGGTTAGGGACTGACCTGGTTACAGATGTTGATTTCGACCCCAGTCTTCAGGTAATCCAAAGCCTTCTCTAGGTTCCCTGCCCGGGCTGCTCTCAAGTAGCTGGCATTACTGTCAATCTGGAACACACAGAGATATCCCTAGGTTACTACACACACACACACACACACAGAGATCACCTAGGTTACTACACACACACACACACACAGAGATCACCTAGGTTACAACACACACACACACACACACACACACACACACACACACACACACACACACACACACACACACACACACACACACACACACACCACCTAGGTTACTACACACACACACACACACACACACACAGAGATCACCTAGGTTACTACACACACACACACACACACACACACACACACACACACACACAGAGATCACCTAGGTTACTACACACACACACACACACACACAGAGATCACCTGGGTTACTACACACACACACACAGAGATCACCTAGGTTACTACACACACACACACACACACACAGAGATCACCTAGGTTACTACACACACACACACACACACACACACACACACACACACACACACACACACACACACACACACACACACACACACACACACACACACACACATACATACAGAGATCACCTAGGTTACTACACACACACACACAGAGATCACCTAGGTTACTACACACACACACACACACACACACACACAGAGATCACCTAGGTTACTACACACACACACACACAGATCACCTAGGTTACTACACACACACACACACAGAGATCACCTAGGTTACTACACACACACACACACACAGAGAGATCACCTAGGTTACGATCTACACCGACTGGACATGTGACACGCGTCGTTGTAAGGATGGTCGGACCAAGGTGCAGCGTGGTAGGCTAACATTTTACTTTTATTAAAAATGAACACCGACAAAACAACAAAATACAAAACAAACGTAAAGTTCTGCAGGCTACACAGCAACTATGCAAAAACAAGATCCCACAAACTAAGGTGGGAAAAAGGCTGCCTAAGTATGATCCCCAATCAGAGACAACGATGGACAGCTGCCTCTGATTGGGAACCACACCCGGCAAACAAATAAATACAAAAACTAGAATGCCCACCCAAATCACACCCTGACCTAACCAAGTAGAGAAATAAAAAGGCTCTCAGGGCGTGACAGGACAAAACATGAGTACCCCATGTATACTGCAGTCAAACACACAGAGATCACACACACACACACACACACACACACACACACACACACACACACACACACACACACACACACACACACACACACACACACACACGACAGTTAGTACACCATGTATAACAGACAGTAGTCCCTGATTAACAGACTGTAGTCCCTGATTAACAGACCGTAGTCCCTGATTAACAGACAGTAGTCCCTGCTGATTAACAGACAGTAGTCCCTGCTGATTAACAGACAGTAGTCCCTGATTAACAGACAGTAGTCCCTGCTGATTAACAGACAGTAGTCCCTGATTAACAGACAGTAGTCCCTGCTGATTAACAGACAGTAGTCCCTGCTGATTAACAGACAGTAGTCCCTGATTAACAGACAGTAGTCCCTGATTAACAGACAGTCGTCCCTGATTAACAGACAGTAGTCCCTGCTGATTAACAGACAGTAGTCCCTGATTAACAGACAGTAGTCCCTGATTAACAGACAGTAGTCCCTGATTAACAGACAGTAGTCCCTGCTGATTAACAGACAGTAGTCCCTGCTGATTAACAGACAGTAGTCCCTGCTGATTAACAGACAGTAGTCCCTGCTGATTAACAGACAGTAGTCTCTGATTATCAGACAGTAGTCCCTGATTAACAGACAGTAGTCCCTGATTAACAGACAGTAGTCCCTGCTGATTAACAGACAGTAGTCCCTGATTAACAGACAGTAGTCCCTGATTAACAGACAGTAGTCCCTGATTAACAGACAGTAGTCCCTGCTGATTAACAGACAGTAGTCCCTGCTGATTAACAGACAGTAGTCCCTGCTGATTAACAGACAGTAGTCTCTGATTAACAGACAGTAGTCCCTGATTAACAGACAGTAGTCCCTGATTAACAGACAGTAGTCCCTGATTAACAGACAGTAGTCCCTGCTGATTAACAGACAGTAGTCCCTGCTGATTAACAGACAGTAGTCCCTGCTGATTAACAGACAGTAGTCTCTGATTATCAGACAGTAGTCCCTGATTAACAGACAGTAGTCCCTGATTAACAGACAGTAGTCCCTGCTGATTAACAGACAGTAGTCCCTGATTAACAGACAGTAGTCCCTGATTAACAGACAGTCGTCCCTGATTAACAGACAGTAGTCCCTGCTGATTAACAGACAGTAGTCCCTGATTAACAGACAGTAGTCCCTGCTGATTAACAGACAGTAGTCCCTGATTAACAGACAGTAGTCCCTGCTGATTAACAGACAGTAGTCCCTGATTAACAGACAGTAGTCCCTGATTAACAGACAGTAGTCCCTGCTGCTGTAATACAGTACCTCGGCTACCTGCCAGGGAGACAGACAGAGAGACAGATGCCATGCCAACATTATAGCTGGCCCTGTGCACTGTTTGTCTGATAGACATGCTGTATGATTAGCATTGTGCAGATACAGCAGATTACTGAGTGGTGTTATGGAGAATATGAGTAAATTCTAGGCTGTAAACAGATAGTAATATCTGGGCTGTAAACAGATAGTAATATCTGGGCTGTAAACAGACAGTAATATCTGGGCTGTAAACAGGTAGTCATATCTGGGCTGTAAACAGATAGTAATATCTGGGCTGTAAACAGGTAGTAATATCTGGGCTGTAAACAGGTAGTAATATCTGGGCTGTAAACAGATAGTAATATCTGGGCTGTAAACAGACAGTAATATCTGGGCTGTAAACAGGTAGTAATATCTGGGCTGTAAACAGGTAGTAATATCTGGGCTGTAAACAGACAGTAATATCTGGGCTGTAAACAGGTAGTAATATCTGGGCTGTAAACAGATAGTAATATCTGGGCTGTAAACAGGTAGTAATATCTGGGCTGTAAACAGGTAGTCATATCTGGGCTGTAAACAGATAGTCATATCTGGGCTGTAAACAGGTAGTAATATCTGGGCTGTAAACAGGTAGTAATATCTGGGCTGTAAACAGATAGTAATATCTGGGCTGTAAACAGGTAGTAATATCTGGGCTGTAAACAGATAGTAATATCTGGGCTGTAAACAGACAGTAATATCTGGGCTGTAAACAGGTAGTCATATCTGGGCTGTAAACAGATAGTAATATCTGGGCTGTAAACAGGTAGTAATATCTGGGCTGTAAACAGGTAGTCATATCTGGGCTGTAAACAGATAGTAATATCTGGGCTGTAAACAGGTAGTAATATCTGGGCTGTAAACAGATAGTAATATCTGGGCTGTAAACAGACAGTAATATCTGGGCTGTAAACAGGTAGTAATATCTGGGCTGTAAACAGGTAGTAATATCTGGGCTGTAACAGACAGTAATATCTGGGCTGTAAACAGGTAGTAATATCTGGGCTGTAAACAGATAGTAATATCTGGGCTGTAAACAGGTAGTAATATCTGGGCTGTAAACAGGTAGTCATATCTGGGCTGTAAACAGATAGTCATATCTGGGCTGTAAACAGGTAGTAATATCTGGGCTGTAAACAGGTAGTAATATCTGGGCTGTAAACAGATAGTAATATCTGGGCTGTAAACAGGTAGTAATATCTGGGCTGTAAACAGACAGTAATATCTGGGCTGTAAACAGACAGTAATATCTGGGCTGTAAACAGATAGTAATATCTGGGCTGTAAACAGATAGTAATATCTGGGCTGTAAACAGATAGTAATATCTGGGCTGTAAACAGATAGTAATATCTGGGCTGTAAACAGGTAGTAATATCTGGGCTGTAAACAGACAGTAATATCTGGGCTGTAAACAGATAGTAATATCTGGGCTGTAAACAGACAGTAATATCTGGTCTGTAAACAGGTAGTAATATCTGGGCTGTAAACAGGTAGTATTATCTGGGCTGTAAACAGATAGTAATATCTGGGCTGTAAACAGGCAGTAATATCTGGGCTGTAAACAGGTAGTCATATCTGGGCTGTAAACAGGTAGTATTATCTGGGCTGTAAACAGACAGTAATATCTGGGCTGTAAACAGGTAGTAATATCTGGACTGGAAGGTGTGTCTCTCTGATCTGATCTTGGTGCAGTGCCGTAGTGTAGTAAAGATTTCTGATCCTGACACACCCTAGTCTCTCTCTCACACACACACACACACACACACACACACACACACACACACACACACACACACACACACACACACACACACACACACACACACACACACCACAGGCAGCAGGCAGTCTGCACACACATGCCCCCCTACTGCCTGAGCGTCTGCAGTCTGAGGCTGATAAATACAGCTGAGTCTGCAGAATACTTCACGAGATTACACAGCACAAACTGGAGGAGGTTACTGTCTCTGTTAAACTAGAGGAGGTTACTGTCTCTGTAGAATGTTAAACTAGAGGAGGTTACTGTCTCTGTAGAATGTTAAACTAGAGGAGTTTACTGTCTCTGTAGAATGTTAAACTAGAGGTTAATGTCTCTGTAGAATGTTAAACTAGAGGTTACTGTCTCTGTAGAATGTTAAACTAGAGGAGGTTACTGTCTCTGTAGAATGTTAAACTAGAGGTTACTGTCTCTGTAGAATGTTAAACTAGAGGAGGTTACTGTCTCTGTAGAATGTTAAACTAGAGGAGGTTACCGTCTCTGTAGAATGTTAAACTAGAGGTTACTGTCTCTGTAGAATGTTAAACTAGAGGAGGTTACTGTCTCTGTAGAATGTTAAACTAGAGGTTACTGTCTCTGTAGAATGTTAAACTAGAGGAGGTTACTGTCTCTGTAGAATATTAAACTAGAGGTTACTGTCTCTGTAGAATGTTAAACTAGAGGTTACTATCTCTGTAGAATGTTAAACTAGAGGTTACTGTCTCTGTAGAATGTTAAACTAGAGGAGGTTACTGTCTCTGTAGAATGTTAAACTAGAGGAGGTTACTGTCTCTGTAGAATGTTAAACTAGAGGAGGTTACTGTAGCTGTAGAATGTTAAACTAGAGGAGATTACTGTCTCTGTAGAATGTTAAACTAGAGGTTACTGTCTCTGTAGAATGTTAAACTAGAGGAGGTTACTGTCTCTGTAGAATGTTAAACTAGAGGAGGTTACTGTCTCTGTAGAATGTTAAACTAGAGGTTACTGTCTCTGTAGAATGTTAAACTAGAGGTTACTGTCTCTGTAGAATGTTAAACTAGAGGAGGTTACTGTCTCTGTAGAATGTTAATCTAGGAGGTTACTGTCTCTGTAGAATGTTAAACTAGAGGTTACTGTCTCTGTAGAATGTTAAACTAGAGGTTACTGTCTCTGTAGAATGTTAAACTAGAGGAGGTTACTGTCTCTGTAGAATGTTAAACTAGAGGTTACTGTCTCTGTAGAATGTTAAACTAGAGGTTACTGTCTCTGTAGAATGTTAAACTAGAGGTTACTGTCTCTGTAGAATGTTAAACTAGAGGTTACTGTCTCTGTAGAATGTTAAACTAGAGGAGGTTACTGTCTCTGTAGAATGTTAAACTAGAGGTTACTGTCTCTGTAGAATGTTAAACTAGAGGTTACTGTCTCTGTAGAATGTTAAACTAGAGGAGGTTACTGTCTCTGTTAAACTAGAGGTTACTGTCTCTGTAGAATGTTAAACTAGAGGTTACTGTCTCTGTAGAATGTTAAACTAGAGGTTACTGTCTCTGTTAAACTAGAGGAGTTTACTGTCTCTGTAGAATGTTAAACTAGAGGTTACTGTCTCTGTAGAATGTTACACTAGAGGTTACTGTCTCTGTAGAATGTTAAACTAGAGGAGGTTACTGTCTCTGTAGAATGTTAAACTAGAGGTTACTGTCTCTGTAGAATGTTAAACTAGAGGTTACTGTCTCTGTAGAATGTTAAACTAGAGGAGGTTACTGTCTCTGTAGAATGTTAAACTAGAGGTTACTGTCTCTGTAGAATGTTAAACTAGAGGAGGTTACTGTCTCTGTAGAATGTTAAACTAGAGGAGGTTACTGTCTCTGTAGAATGTTAAACTAGAGGTTACTGTCTCTGTAGAATGTTAAACTAGAGGTTACTGTCTATGTAGAATGTTAAACTAGAGGTTACTGTCTCTGTAGAATGTTAAACTAGAGGTTACTGTCTCTGTAGAATGTTAAACTAGAGGAGGTTACTGTCTCTGTAGAATGTTAAACTAGAGGTTACTGTCTCTGTAGAATGTTAAACTAGAGGTTACTGTCTCTGTAGAATGTTAAACTAGAGGAGGTTACTGTCTCTGTAGAATGTTAAACTAGAGGTTACTGTCTCTGTAGAATGTTAAACTAGAGGAGGTTACTGTCTCTGTAGAATGTTAAACTAGAGGTTACTGTCTCTGTAGAATGTTAAACTAGAGGTTACTGTCTCTGTAGAATGTTAAACTAGAGGAGGTTACTGTCTCTGTAGAATGTTAAACTAGAGGTTACTGTCTCTGTAGAATGTTAAACTAGAGGTTACTGTCTCTGTAGAATGTTAAACTAGAGGAGGTTACTGTCTCTGTAGAATGTTAATCTAGGAGGTTACTGTCTCTGTAGAATGTTAAACTAGAGGTTACTGTCTCTGTAGAATGTTAAACTAGAGGAGGTTACTGTCTCTGTAGAATGTTAAACTAGAGGTTACTGTCTCTGTAGAATGTTAAATTAGAGGAGGTTACTGTCTCTGTAGAATGTTAAACTAGAGGAGGTTACTGTCTCTGTTAAACTAGAGGTTACTGTCTCTGTAGAATGTTAAACTAGAGGTTACTGTCTCTGTAGAATGTTAAACTAGAGGAGGTTACTGTCTCTGTAGAATGTTAAATTAGAGGAGGTTACTGTCTCTGTAGAATGTTAAACTAGAGGTTACTGTCTCTGTTAAACTAGAGGAGGTTACTGTCTCTGTAGAATGTTAAACTAGAGGTTACTGTCTCTGTAGAATGTTAAACTAGAGGTTACTGTCTCTGTAGAATGTTAAACTAGAGGTTACTGTCTCTGTAGAATGTTAAACTAGATGTTACTGTCTCTGTAGAATGTTAAACTAGAGGAGGTTACTGTCCCTGTAGAATGTTAAACTAGAGGAGGTTACTGTCTCTGTAGAATGTTAAACTAGAGGTTACTGTCTCTGTAGAATGTTAAACTAGAGGTTACTGTCTCTGTAGAATGTTAAACTAGAGGTTACTGTCTCTGTAGAATATTAAACTAGAGGTTACTGTCTCTGTAGAATGTTAAACTAGAGGAGGTTACTGTCTCTGTTAAACTAGAGGTTACTGTCTCTGTAGAATGTTAAACTAGAGGTTACTGTCTCTGTAGAATGTTAAACTAGAGGTTACTGTCTCCGTTAAACTAGAGGAGGTTACTGTCTCTGTAGAATGTTAAACTAGAGGTTACTGTCTCTGTAGAATGTTAAACTAGAGGTTACTGTCTCTGTAGAATGTTAAACTAGAGGTTACTGTCTCTGTAGAATGTTACACTAGAGGTTACTGTCTCTGTAGAATGTTAAACTAGAGGAGGTTACTGTCTCTGTAGAATGTTAAACTAGAGGTTACTGTCTCTGTAGAATGTTAAACTAGAGGTTACTGTCTCTGTAGAATGTTAAACTAGAGGAGGTTACTGTCTCTGTAGAATGTTAAACTAGAGGAGGTTACTGTCTCTGTAGAATGTTAAACTAGAGGTTACTGTCTCTGTAGAATGTTAAACTAGAGGTTACTGTCTATGTAGAATGTTAAACTAGAGGTTACTGTCTCTGTAGAATGTTAAACTAGAGGTTACTGTCTCTGTAGAATGTTAAACTAGAGGAGGTTACTGTCTCTGTAGAATGTTAAACTAGAGGTTACTGTCTCTGTAGAATGTTAAACTAGAGGTTACTGTCTCTGTTAAACTAGAGGAGGTTACTGTCTCTGTAGAATGTTAAACTAGAGGTTACTGTCTCTGTAGAATGTTAAACTAGAGGAGGTTACTGTCTCTGTAGAATGTTAAACTAGAGGTTACTGTCTCTGTAGAATGTTAAACTAGAGGTTACTGTCTCTGTAGAATGTTAAACTAGAGGAGGTTACTGTCTCTGTAGAATGTTAAACTAGAGGTTACTGTCTCTGTAGAATGTTAAACTAGAGGTTACTGTCTCTGTAGAATGTTAAACTAGAGGAGGTTACTGTCTCTGTAGAATGTTAAACTAGAGGTTACTGTCTCTGTAGAATGTTAAACTAGAGGTTACTGTCTATGTAGAATGTTAAACTAGAGGTTACTGTCTGTAGAATGTTAAACTAGAGGTTACTGTCTCTGTAGAATGTTAAACTAGAGGAGGTTACTGTCTCTGTAGAATGTTAAACTAGAGGTTACTGTCTCTGTAGAATGTTAAACTAGAGGTTACTGTCTCTGTAGAATGTTAAACTAGAGGAGGTTACTGTCTCTGTAGAATGTTAAACTAGAGGTTACTGTCTCTGTAGAATGTTAAACTAGAGGTTACTGTCTCTGTAGAATGTTAAACTAGAGGAGGTTACTGTCTCTGTAGAATGTTAAACTAGAGGTTACTGTCTCTGTAGAATGTTAAACTAGAGGTTACTGTCTCTGTAGAATGTTAAACTAGAGGAGGTTACTGTCTCTGTAGAAATGTTAATCTAGGAGGTTACTGTCTCTGTAGAATGTTAAACTAGAGGTTACTGTCTCTGTAGAATGTTAAACTAGAGGAGGTTACTGTTCTCTGTTAGAATGTTAAACTAGAGGTTACTGTCTCTGTAGAATGTTAAATTAGAGGAGGTTATGTCTCTGTAGAATGTTAAACTAGAGGAGGTTACTGTCTCTGTTAAACTAGAGGTTACTTCTCTGTAGAATGTTAAACCTAGAGGTTACTGTCTCTGTAGAATGTTAAACTAGAGGAGGTTACTGTCTCTGTAGAATGTTAAATTAGAGGAGGTTACTGTCTCTGTAGAATGTTAAACTAGAGGTTACTGTCTCTGTTAAAACTAGAGGAGGTTACTGTCTCTGTAGAATGTTAAACTAGAGGTTACTTGTCTCATGTAGAATGTTAAACTAGAGGTACGTCTCTGTAGAATGTTAAACTAGAGGTTACTGTCTCTGTAGAATGTTTAAACTAGATGTTACTGTTCTCTGTAGAATGTTAAATAGAGGAGGTTACTGTCCCTGTAAGGTTAGAATGTTTAAACTAGAGGAGGTTACTGTCTCTGTAGAATGTTAAACTAGAGGTTACTGTCTCTGTAGAATGTTTAAAACTAGAGGTACTGTCTCTGTAGAATGTTTAAACTAGAGGTTACTGTCTCTGTAGAATATTAAACTAGAGGTTACTGTCTCTGTAGAATGTTAAACTAGAGGAGGTTACTGTCTCTGTTAAACTAGAGGTTACTGTCTCTGTAGAATGTTAAACTAGAGGTTACTGTCTCTGTAGAATGTTAAACTAGAGGTTACTGTCTCCGTTAAACTAGAGGAGGTTACTGTCTCTGTAGAATGTTAAACTAGAGGTTACTGTCTCTGTAGAATGTTAAACTAGAGGTTACTGTCTCTGTAGAATGTTAAACTAGAGGTTACTGTCTCTGTAGAATGTTAAACTAGAGGAGGTTACTGTCTCTGTAGAATGTTAAACTAGAGGTTACTGTCTCTGTAGAATGTTAAACTAGAGGTTACTGTCTCTGTAGAATGTTAAACTAGAGGAGGTTACTGTCTCTGTAGAATGTTAAACTAGAGGAGGTTACTGTCTCTGTAGAATGTTAAACTAGAGGAGGTTACTGTCTCTGTAGAATGTTAAACTAGAGGTTACTGTCTCTGTAGAATGTTAAACTAGAGGTTACTGTCTATGTAGAATGTTAAACTAGAGGTTACTGTCTCTGTAGAATGTTAAACTAGAGGTTACTGTCTCTGTAGAATGTTAAACTAGAGGAGGTTACTGTCTCTGTAGAATGTTAAATTAGAGGAGGTTACTGTCTCTGTAGAATGTTAAACTAGAGGTTACTGTCTATGTTAAACTAGAGGAGGTTACTGTCTCTGTAGAATGTTAAACTAGAGGTTACTGTCTCTGTTAGAATGTTAAACTAGAGGTTACTGTCTCTGTAGAATGTTAAACTAGAGGTTACTGTCTCTGTAGAATGTTAAACTAGATGTTACTGTCTCTGTAGAATGTTAAACTAGAGGAGGTTACTGTCCCTGTAGAATGTTAAACTAGAGGAGGTTACTGTCTCTGTAGAATGTTAAACTAGAGGTTACTGTCTCTGTAGAATGTTAAACTAGAGGTTACTGTCTCTGTAGAATGTTAAACTAGAGGTTACTGTCTCTGTAGAATATTAAACTAAAGGTTACTGTCTCTGTAGAATGTTAAACTAGAGGAGGTTACTGTCTCTGTTAAACTAGAGGTTACTGTCTCTGTAGAATGTTAAACTAGAGGTTACTATCTCTGTAGAATGTTAAACTAGAGGTTACTGTCTCTGTAGAATGTTAAACTAGAGGAGGTTACTGTCTCTGTAGAATGTTAAACTAGAGGAGGTTACTGTCTCTGTAGAATGTTAAACTAGAGGAGGTTACTGTAGCTGTAGAATGTTAAACTAGAGGAGATTACTGTCTCTGTAGAATGTTAAACTAGAGGTTACTGTCTCTGTAGAATGTTAAACTAGAGGAGGTTACTGTCTCTGTAGAATGTTAAACTAGAGCTTACTGTCTCTGTAGAATGTTAAACTAGAGGTTACTGTCTCTGTAGAATGTTAAACTAGAGGTTACTGTCTCTGTAGAATGTTAAACTAGAGGTTACTGTCTCTGTAGAATGTTAAACTAGAGGTTACTGTCTCTGTAGAATGTTAACTAGAGGTTACTGTCTCTGTAGAATGTTAAACTAGAGGAGGTTACTGTCTCTGTAGAATGTTAAACTAGAGGAGGTTACTGTTTCTGTAGAATGTTAAACTAGAGCTTACTGTCTCTGTAGAATGTTAAACTAGAGGTTACTGTCTATGTAGAATGTTAAACTAGAGGTTACTGTCTCTGTAGAATGTTAAACTAGAGGTTACTGTCTCTGTAGAATGTTAAACTAGAGGAGTTGACGTCTCTGTAGAATGTTAACTAGAGGTTACTGTCTCTGTAGAATGTTAAACTAGAGGTTACTGTCTCTGTAGAATGTTAAACTAGAGGAGGTTACTGTCTCTGTAGAATGTTAAACTAGAGGAGGTTACTGTCTCTGTAGAATGTTAAACTAGAGGAGGTTACTGTCTCTGTAGAATGTTAAACTAGAGGTTACTGTCTCTGTAGAATGTTAAACTAGAGGTTACTGTCTATGTAGAATGTTAAACTAGAGGTTACTGTCTCTGTAGAATGTTAAACTAGAGGTTACTGTCTCTGTAGAATGTTAAAACTAGAGGTTACTGTCTCTGTAGAATGTTAAACTAGAGGGGTTACTGTCTCTGTAGAATGTTAAACTAGAGGAGGTACTGTCTCTGTAGAATGTTAACTAGAGGTACTGTCTCTGTAGAATGTTAAACTAGAGGTTACTGTCTCTTTAGAATGTTAAACTAGAGGTTACTGTCTCTGTAGAATGTTAAACTAGAGGAGGTTACTGTCTCTGTAGAATGTTAAACTAGAGGAGGTTACTGTCTCTGTAGAATGTTAAACTAGAGGTTACTGTCTCTGTAGAATGTTAAACTAGAGGTTACTGTCTCTGTAGAATGTTAAACTAGCGGAGGTTACTGTCTCTGTAGAATGTTAAACTAGAGGTTACTGTCTCTGTAGAATGTTAAACTAGAGGAGGTTACTGTCTCTGTAGAATGTTAAACTAGAGGTTACTGTCTATGTAGAATGTTAAACTAGAGGTTACTGTCTCTGTAGAATGTTAAACTAGAGGAGGTTACTGTCTCTGTAGAATGTTAAACTAGAGGTTACTGTCTCTGTAGAATGTTAAACTAGAGGTTACTGTCTCTGTAGAATGTTAAACCAAAGGTAACTGTCTCTGTAGAATGTTAAACTAGAGGTTACTGTCTCTGTAGAATGTTAAACTAGAGGTTACTGTCTCTGTAGAATGTTAAACTAGAGGTTACTGTCTCTGTAGAATGTTAAACTAGAGGAGGTTACTGTCTCTGTAGAATGTTAAACTAGAGGAGGTTACTGTCTCTGTAGAATGTTAAACTAGAGGAGGTTACTGTCTCTGTAGAATGTTAAACTAGAGGTTACTGTCTCTGTAGAATGTTAAACTAGAGGTTACTGTCTCTGTAGAATGTTAAACTAGAGGAGGTTACTGTCTCTGTAGAATGTTAAACTAGAGGTTACTGTCTCTGTAGAATGTTAACTAGAGGTTACTGTCTCTGTAGAATGTTAAACTAGAGGAGGTTACTGTCTCTGTAGAATGTTAAACTAGAGGTTACTGTCTCTGTAGAATGTTAAACTAGAGGTTACTGTCTCTGTAGAATGTTAAACCAAAGGTAACTGTCTCTGTAGAATGTTAAACTAGAGGTTACTGTCTCTGTAGAATGTTAAACTACAGGTTACTGTCTCTGTCGAATGTTAAACTAGAGGAGGTTACTGTCTCTGTAGAATGTTAAACTAGAGGTTACTGTCTTTGTAGAATGTTAAACTAGAGGTTACTGTCTCTGTAGAATGTTAAACTAGAGGTTACTGTCTCTGTAGAATGTTAAACTAGAGGTTACTGTCTCTGTAGAATGTTAAACTAGAGGTTACTGTCTCTGTAGACTGTTAAACTAGAGGAGGTTACTGTCTCTGTAGAATGTTAAACTAGAGGAGGTTACTGTCTCTGTAGTATGTTAAACTAGAGGAGGTTACTGTCTCTGTAGAATGTTAAACTAGAGGTTACTGTCTCTGTAGAATGTTAAACTAGAGGTTACTGTCTCTGTAGAATGTTAAACTAGAGGTTACTGTCTCTGTAGAATGTTAAACTAGAGGAGGTTACTGTCTCTGTAGAATGTTAAACTAGAGTTTACTGTCTCTGTAGAATGTTAAACTAGAGGTTACTGTCTCTGTAGAATGTTAAACTAGAGGAGGTTACTGTCTCTGTAGAATGTTAAACTAGAGGAGGTTACTGTCTCTGTAGAATGTTAAACTAGAGGTTACTGTCTCTGTAGAATGTTAAACTAGAGGAGGTTACTGTCTCTGTAGAATGTTTAAACTAGAGGAGGTTACTGTCTCTGTAGAATGTTAAACTAGAGGAGGTTACTGTCTCTGTATAGAATGTTTAAACTAGAGGTTACTGTCTCTGTAGAATGTTAAACTAGAGGTTACTGTCTCTGTAGAATGTTAAACTAGAGGTTACTGTCTCTGTAGAATGTTAAACTAGAGGTTACTGTCTCTGTAGAATGTTAAACTAGAGGTTACTGTCTCTGTAGAATGTTAAACTAGAGGAGGTTACTGTCTCTGTAGAATGTTAAACTAGAGGTTACTGTCTCTGTAGAATGTTAAACTAGAGGTTACTGTCTCTGTAGAATGTTTAAACTAGAGGTTACTGTCTCTGTAGAATGTTAAACTAGAGGTTACTGTCTCTGTAGAATGTTAAACTAGAGGTTACTGTCTCTGTAGAATGTTAAACTAGAGGAGGTTACTGTCTCTGTAGAATGTTAAACTAGAGGAGGTTACTGTCTCTGTAGTATGTTAAACTAGAGGAGGTTACTGTCTCTGTAGAATGTTAAACTAGAGGTTACTGTCTCTGTAGAATGTTAAACTAGAGGTTACTGTCTCTGTAGAATGTTAAACTAGAGGTTACTGTCTCTGTAGTATGTATTCTCCTTGGGTAACCCCCCCTCTTCTTTGTCTAATGGTATTCTCCTTGGGTAACCCCCCCCCTCACAGGGCTGTCTCTGAGGTCAATCTGTTTAACACCTGTTCTTTCTAGAACAAACAGTGTGATGTGGAGATATGTAGAGCCTCCCTGGAGAAATAATCCACAGCATCTGTCTCCCTCGCCAAAGACTTCTCAAGAAAAAAACATGCCGCATTTCACAGTCTACCACAGACTATGTTCCTTTCATGCAAAACTCCAACAGGAAACAGAGAGTTGATGAAGCTCAACATGTCCTGCCATGTGGAGCGGACCTGGAGCACCAAGTCTGGGACCAAAAGGCTCCTGAACAGCTTCTACCCCCAAGCCGTTAGCATAAGCATATACACACACACACGCATATATCATATATATATTTACCCCGCCCTACATGTACATACTGTATTACCTCAATTACCTCAACTACCTGGAACCCCTGCACATTGACTAGGTACTGGTACTTCCTGTATATAACCATGTTATTACCTGGTACTTCCTGTATATAGCCATGTTATTACCTGGTACTTCCTGTATATAGCCATGTTATTACCCGGTACTTACTCCCTGTATATAGCCATGTTATTACCTGGTACTCCCTGTATATAGCCATGTTATTACCTGGTACTCCCTGTATATAGCCATGTTATTACCTGGTACTCCCTGTATATAGCCATGTTATTACCTGGTACTTCCTGTATATAGCCATGTTATTACCTGGTACCGCTGTATATAGCCATGTTATTACCTGGTACTCCCTGTATATAGCCATGTTATTACCTGGTACTCCCTGTATATAGCCATGTTATTACCTGGTACTCCCTGTATATAACCATGTTATTACCTGGTACTCCCTGTATATAGCCATGTTATTACCTGGTACTTCCTGTATATAGCCATGTTACCTGGTACTTCCTGATATAGCCATGTTTTACCTGGTACTTCCTGTATATAGCCATGTTATTACCTGGTACTTCCTGTATATAGCCTGTTTAGTATCCTGGTACTCCCTGTATATAGCCATGTTATTACCTGGTACTCCCTGTATATAGCCATGTTATTACCTGGTACTTCCTGTATATAGCCATGTTATTACCTGGTACTTCCTGTATATAGCCTCGTAATTGTTTTTATTGTGTTACTATTTCCTTTTTTATTTAGAAAATATGTGTCTTACTTTTAAACTCTTCACAGTAGGGAACGGGATTGTAAGTAAGCATTTCACTGTAAGGTCTACTACACCTGTTGTATTCAGCATTTCACTGTAAGGTCTACTACACCTGTTGTATTCAGCATTTCACTGTAAGGTCTACTACACCTGTTGTATTCAGCATTTCACTGTGAGGTCTACTACACCTGTTGTATTCAGCATTTCACTGTGAGGTCTACACCTGTTGTATTCAGCATTTCACTGTAAGGTCTACACCTGTTGTATTCAGCATTTCACTGTGAGGTCTACTACTCCTGTTGTATTCGGCATTTCACTGTAAGGTCTACTACACCTGTTGTATTCAGCATTTCACTGTGAGGTCTACTACACCTGTTGTATTCAGCATTTCACTGTAAGGTCTACTACACCTGTTGTATTCAGCATTTCACTGTGAGGTCTACTACACCTGTTGTATTCAGCATTTCACTGTAAGGTCTACTACACCTGTTGTATTCAGCATTTCACTGTAAGGTCTACTACACCTGTTGTAGTCAGCATTTCATTGTAAGGTCTACTACACCTGTTGTATTCAGCATTTCACTGTGAGGTCTACTACTCCTGTTGTATTCAGCATTTCACTGTGAGGTCTACTACACCTGTTGTATTCAGCATTTCACTATGAGGTCTACTACACCTGTTGTATTCAGCATTTCACTGTAAGGTCTACTACACCTGTTGTATTCAGCATTTCACTGCAAAGTCTACACCTGTTGTATTCGGCGCTTGTGACCAATACAATTTGAATGATGTGATCTATTATGACTGTTTGGAAAACCTCTGGTCAGAGTGGCCTCTGGTCGTTCTAGACAACAGTCTTCATTACATACCGAGAGCCAAGCATGCAGCTGGTCTGACAGTGTCCTCCTGGTTATCAGTATCAGTATAGACTATAGAGTATATCAGCATAGTCCAGCATCATGACAGGGGTTGGGCTCTCTGTGCTGTTTCTTCAGCGGATAGCTGGAAGGGAACAAGATCAGACCACATAAAGCATGGACCCTAACGTTTCAGCAGGTAGCTAGAGGATAATGAGATCAGACCACATAAAGCATGGACCCTAACATTTCAGCGGGTAGCTAGAGGATAATGAGATCAGACCACATAAAGCATGGACCCTAACGTTTCAACGGGTAGCTAGAGGATAATGAGATCAGACCACATAAAGCATGGACCCTAACATTTCAGCGGGTAGCTAGAGGATAATGAGATCAGACCACATAAAGCATGGACCCTAACGTTTCAGCGGGTAGCTAGAGGATAATGAGATCAGACCACATAAAGCATGGACCCTAACATTTCAGCGGGTAGCTAGAGGATAATGAGATCAGACCACATAAAGCATGGACCCTAACGTTTCATTGGGTAGCTAGAGGATAATGAGATCAGACCACATAAAGTATGGACCCTAACGTTTCAGCGGGTAGCTAGAGGATAATGAGATCAGACCACATAAAGCATGGACCCTAACGTTTCAGCAGGTAGCTAGAGGATAATGAGATCAGACCACATAAATCATGGACCCTAACGTTTCAGCAGGTAGCTAGAGGATAATGAGATCAGACCACATAAAGCATGGACCCTAACTTTTCATTGGGTAGCTAGAGGATAATGAGATCAGACCACATAAAGCATGGACCCTAACGTTTCAGCAGGTAGCTAGAGGATAATGAGATCAGACCACATAAAGCATGGACCCTAACGTTTCAGTGGGTAGCTAGAGGATAATGAGATCAGACCACATAAAGCACGGACCCTAACGTTTCATTGGGTAGCTAGAGGGTAATGAGATCAGACCACATAAAGCATGGACCCTAACGTTTCAGCAGGTAGCTAGAGGATAATGAGATCAGACCACATAAAGCATGGACCCTAACGTTTCAGCGGGTAGCTAGAGGATAATGAGATCAGACCACATAAAGCATGGACCCTAACGTTTCAGCAGGTAGCTAGAGGATATTGAGATCAGACCACATAAAGCACGGACCCTAACGTTTCATTGGGTAGCTAGAGGTTAATGAGATCAGACCACATAAAGCATGGACCCTAACGTTTCAGCAGGTAGCTAGAGAATAATGAGATCAGACCACATAAAGCATGGACCCTAACGTTTCAGCGGGTAGCTAGAGGATAATGAGATCAGACCACATATAGCACGGACCCTAACGTTTCAGCAGGTAGCTAGAGGATAATGAGATCAGACCACATAAAGCACGGACCCTAACGTTTCAGCAGGTAGCTAGAGGATAATGAGATCAGACCACATAAAGCACGGACCCTAACGTTTCAGCAGGTAGCTAGAGGATAATGAGATCAGACCACATAAAGCATGGACCCTAACGTTTCATTGGGTAGCTAGAGGATAATGAGATCAGACCACATAAAGCATGTTATCATACCATACAGTAGATGGTTAGCATATTAACAGAGACATCAGCCATCAGACTGGGAGGTGAAGTCCCAAATGGCACCCTATTCCCTTTATAGTGCACATAGGACTCTGGTCAGAAGTAGTGCACTACTAACCCATAGGACTCTGGTCAGAAGTAGTGCACTGCTAACCCATAGGACTCTGGTCAGAAGTAGTGCACTGCTAACCCATAGGACTCTGGTCAGAAGTAGTGCACTACTAACCCATAGGACTCTGGTCAGAAGTAGTGCACTACTAACCCATAGGACTCTGGTCAGAAGTAGTGCACTACTAACCCACAGTCTCTCTGTCACCACACAGCAGTAGCAGTGGTCAAGATCAGGTGTCTTCATTAAACATCCCTGTTCATATCTACTACAGTAACATCCCTGTTCATATCTACTCCAGTAACATCCCTGTTCATATCAACTACAGTAACATCCCTGTTAATGTTCATATCAACTACAGTAACATCCCTGTTCATATCAACTACAGTAACATCCCTGTTCATATCTACTACAGTAACATCCCTGTTCATATCTACTACAGTAACATCCCTGTTCATATCTACTACAGTAACATCCCTGTTCATATCTACTCCAGTAACATCCCTGTTCATATCAACTACAGTAACATCCCTGTTAATGTTCATATCAACTACAGTAACATCCCTGTTCATATCAACTACAGTAACATCCCTGTTCATATCTACTACAGTAACATCCCTGTTCATATCTACTACAGTAACATCCCTGTTCATATCTACTACAGTAACATCCCTGTTAATGTTCATATCTACTACAGTAACATCCCTGTTAATGTTCATATCTACTACAGTAACATCCCTGTTCATATCTACTACAGTAACATCCCTGTTCATATCTACTACAGTAACATCCCTGTTAATGTTCATATCTACTACAGTAACATCCCTGTTAATGTTCATATCTACTCCAGTAACATCCCTGTTCATATCTACTACAGTAACATCCCTGTTCATATCTACTACAGTAACATCCCTGTTCATATCTACTACAGTAACATCCCTGTTCACATCTACTACAGTAACATCCCTGTTCATATCAACTACAGTAACATCCCTGTTCATATCTACTACAGTAACATCCCTGTTCATATCTACTACAGTAACATCCCTGTTCATATCTACTACAGTAACATCCCTGTTAATGTTCATATCTACTACAGTAACATCCCTGTTCATGTTCATATCTACTACAGTAACATCCCTGTTCATATCAACTACAGTAACATCCCTGTTCATATCAACTACAGTAACATCCCTGTTCATATCTACTACAGTAACATCCCTGTTCATATCTACTACAGTAACATCCCTGTTCATATCTACTACAGTAACATCCCTGTTAATGTTCATATCTACTACAGTAACATCCCTGTTCATATCTACTACAGTAACATCCCTGTTCATATCTACTACAGTAACATCCCTGTTCATATCTACTACAGTAACATCCCTGTTCATATCTACTACAGTAACATCTCCCCCACAGTAACACTGATATAAAACAGTCTGTTCCCGTATCTCTGAGTCATCCCGGGGTCCTTAGCTGAAATCTAAGCCCTTGCTACACTATGCGTCACGGTGCTGCAGCATGCGTGTCCTCTGTCCCGTCCCGTAAACACCGGTCCATCTCTCAGCCGTAAGTCACAACACAACACCAGCCGATGTCACCACACATTCCTACAGTCAAAACGAACGAGTAGTGATGCAGAGAGCGAAACAGTATAAAGTAATTTAATGTCAACACTTACTGCTCCTAGCAACTCTGCTCCCTCCTCCACTGCCATTTTCCCTGTTTTGAGAGTGACACCGGAGTAGTCAATTAGCAGCGCAGGGATTGGGCCATGCAGAGAGACATGATTTCAGAGCTAAAAATACCTGGCTGGAAGAAACACGACGAGTTCCTGAGCACAGGACACTACAGCAATGGACCTACCTAGCCTGGTAAACACTGGTCTCACTACCTAGCCTGGTAACACTGGTCTCACTACCTAGCCTGGTAAACACTGGTCTCACTACCTAGCCTGGTAACACTGGTCTCACTACCTAGCCTGGTAACACTGGTCTCTACCTGATACTACCTAGCCTGGTAACACTGGTCTCTACCTGATACTACCTAGCCTGGTAACACTGGTCTCACTACCTAGCCTGGTAACACTGGTCTCTACCTGATACTACCTAGCCTGGTAACACTGGTCTCTACCTGATACTACCTAGCCTGGTAACACTGGTCTCTACCTGATACTCCCTAGCCTGGTAACACTGGTCTCTACCTGATACTCCCTAGCCTCACAGCTCGCTAGCCTCACAGCTCCCTGATACTACCTAGCCTCACAGCTCCCTGAAACTACCTAGCCTCACAGCTCCCTGAAACTACCTAGCCTCACAGCTCCCTGAAACTACCTAGCCTCACAGCTCCCTGATACTACCTAGCCTCACAGCTCCCTGATACTACCTAGCCTCACAGCTCCCTGATACTACCTAGCCTCACAGCTCCCTGATACTACCTAGCCTCACAGCTCCCTGATACTACCTAGCCTCACAGTTCCCTGATACTACCTAGCCTCACAGCTCCCTAGCCTCACAGCTCCCTGAAACTACCTAGCCTCACAGCTCCCTAGCCTCACAGCTCCCTGAAACTACCTAGCCTCACAGCTCCCTGATACTACCTAGCCTCACAGCTCCCTAGCCTCACAGCTCCCTGAAACTACCTAGCCTCACAGCTCCCTGATACTACCTAGCCTCACAGCTCCCTAGCCTCACAGCTCCCTGAAACTACCTAGCCTCACAGCTCCCTGATACTACCTAGCCTCACAGCTCCCTGAAACTACCTAGCCTCACAGCTCCCTGATACTACCTAGCCTCACAGCTCCCTAGACTCACAGCTCCCTGATACTACCTAGCCTCACATCTCCCTGATACTACCTAGCCGCACAGCTCCCTGAAACTACCTAGCCTCACAGCTCCCTGAAACTACCTAGCCTCACAGCTCCCTGAAACTACCTAGCCTCACAGCTCCCTGAAACTACCTAGCCTCACAGCTCCCTGATACTACCTAGCCTCACAGCTCCCTAGCCTCACAGCTCCCTAGTCTCACAGCTCCCTGAAACTACCTAGCCTCACAGCTCCCTGAAACTACCTAGCCTCACAGCTCCCTGAAACTACCTAGCCTCACAGCTCCCTGAAACTACCTAGCCTCACAGCTCCCTGATACTACCTAGCCTCACAGCTCCCTGATACTACCTAGCCTCACAGCTCCCTGATACTACCTAGCCTCACAGCTCCCTAGCCTCACAGCTCCCTGAAACTACCTAGCCTCACAGCTCCCTGATACTACCTAGCCTCACAGCTCCCTGAAACTACCTAGCCTCATAACTCCCTGATACTACCTAGCCTCACAGCTCGCTAGCCTCACAGCTCCCTGAAACTACCTAGACTCACAGCTCCCTGAAACTACCTAGCCTCACAACTCCCTGACACTACCTAGCCTCACAGCTCCCTGATACTACCTAGCCTCACAGCTCCCTGATACTACCTAGCCTCACAGCTCGCTAGCCTCACAGCTCCCTGAAACTACCTAGCCTCACAGCTCCCTGAAACTACCTAGCCTCACAGCTCCCTAGCCTCACAGCTCCCTGATACTACCTAGCCTCACAGCTCCCTAGCCTCACAGCTCCCTGACACTACCTAGTCTCACAGCTCCCTGATACAACCTAGCCTCACAGCTCCCTAGCCTCACAGCTCGCTAGCCTCACAGCTCCCTGATACTACCTAGCCCCACAGCTCCCTGATACTACCTAGCCTCACAGCTCCCTGAAACTACCTAGCCTCACAGCTCCCTGAAACTACCTAGCCTCACAGCTCCCTGATACTACCTAGCCTCACAGCTCCCTGAAACTACCTAGCCTCACAGCTCCCTGAAACTACCTAGCCTCACAGCTCCCTAGCCTCACAGCTCCCTGATACTACCTAGCCTCACAGCTCCCTGAAACTACCTAGCCTCACAGCTCCCTAGTCTCACAGCTCCCTGAAACTACCTAGCCTCACAGCTCCCTGAAACTACCTAGCCTCACAGCTCCCTGAAACTACCTAGCCTCACAGCTCCCTGACACTACCTAGCCTCACAGCTCCCTGATACTGCCTAGCCTCACAGCTCCCTGATACTACCTAGCCTCACAGCTCCCTGATACTACCTAGCCTCACAGCTCCCTGATACTACCTAGCCTCACAGCTCCCTGATACTACCTAGCCTCACAGCTCCCTAGCCTCACAGCTCCCTGAAACTACCTAGCCTCACAGCTCCCTAGCCTCACAGCTCCCTGATACTACCTAGCCTCACAGCTCCCTAGCCTCACAGCTCCCTGACACTACCTAGTCTCACAGCTCCCTGATACTACCTAGCCTCACAGCTCCCTAGCCTCACAGCTCGCTAGCCTCACAGCTCCCTGATACTACCTAGCCTCACAGCTCCCTGATACTACCTAGCCTCACAGCTCCCTGAAACTACCTAGCCTCACAGCTCCCTGAAACTACCTAGCCTCACAGCTCCCTGATACTACCTAGCCTCACAACTCCCTGATACTACCTAGCCTCACAGCTCCCTGAAACTACCTAGCCTCCCAGCTCCCTGAAACTACCTAGCCTCACAGCTCCCTAGCCTCACAGCTCCCTGATACTACCTAGCCTCACAGCTCCCTGAAACTACCTAGCCTCACAGCTCCCTAGTCTCACAGCTCCCTGAAACTACCTAGCCTCACAGCTCCCTGAACTACCTAGCCTCACAGCTCCCTGAAACTACCTAGCCTCACAGCTCCCTGACACTACCTAGCCTCACAGCTCCCTGATACTGCCTAGCCTCACAGCTCCCTGATACTACCTAGCCTCACAGCTCCCTGATACTACCTAGCCTCACAGCTCCCTGATACTACCTAGCCTCACAGCTCCCTGATACTACCTAGCCTCACAGCTCCCTGATACTACCTAGCCTCACAGCTCCCTAGCCTCACAGCTCCCTGATACTACCTAGCCTCATAGCTCCCTGATACTACCTAGCCTCACAGCTCCCTGACACTACCTAGCCTCACAGCTCCCTGATACTACCTAGCCTCACAGCTCCCTGAAACTACCTAGCCTCACAGCTCCCTGATACTACCTAGCCTCACAGCTCCCTGAAACTACCTAGTCTCACAGCTCCCTGATACTACCTAGCCTCACAGCTCCCTGATACTACCTAGCCTCACAGCTCCCTAGCCTCACAGCTCCCTGACACTACCTAGCCTCACAGCTCCCTAGCCTCACAGCTCCCTCCGTAGCCTCACAGCTCCCTAGCCTCACAGCTCCGTGACAATAATACCGGTGCTGTGACCACTAGCCTTCCCCCAGCTGTCTCCACAGACAGCGCCTCTACATAGCTGAGCTGGGGATCTCTCCCTCACTTACCATATTTGTAGGCGCTAGTCGCTCTGTGCAGCATGATCCGCGGGGGAGACCAAAATAGCAGCGCAAAATCAGCTTGTTTGGATCAGCCCTGCTGGCCTCCCTGTCTGGAATCTGTTCTGCACAAGTCCTATCGTCATATGGTTTATCAGCTCTTTTCTCTATACAATGCAGTCCACAGCCAGCCAGTCAGTCAGTCAGCCAGCCAGCCAGCCAGTTAGTCAACCAGTCAGCCAGCCAGCCAGCCAGCCAGCCGGGTAGTCAACCAGTCAGTCTGCCAGTTAGTCAACCAGTCAGCCAGCCAGCCAGTCAGCGAGCCCCGTTCATCCCAGCTCAGCCACCCACAACTATAGAGAACCAGTCAGTCAGCCAGTCAGTCAGCCAGCCAGTCAGTCAGCGAGCCCCACTGCTGGACTGGACACGACTGGGCTGGTCTGGTCCCTCAACCCACTGCTGGACTGGACAGGACTGGGCTGGTCTGGTCCCTCAACCCACTGCTGGACTGGACAGGACTGGGCTGGTCTGGTCCCTCAACCCACTGCTGGACTGGACAGGACTGGGCTGGTCTGGTCCCTCAACCCACTGCTGGACTGGACAGGACTGGGCTGATAGAAACCCCTGACTGGCAGCATGAACAGCCTTCTCCCCAGCAGCCGCCAGCCTAATGAATTGAATCAATGCAGTCAGCAGTAATTCATTGTGATATTTTGAAATGCCTCCCTCTCTTTGAGACAGTCTAATTCAAGATGCTAGGCATCGTAAGAAACCAAACCAGCCAAACATTAAATACATGTAATAACTCAATTCAATTATATTGGTAAATGTCAATACAAATATATTTTTATTAAGGACAGGTGGTGTTTCATTTACTAAATAATTGTATGTATTTAGGAGGAATATACAGTCAGAGCTTCCAACTACTTCAGTAGGAAAAACAACTATCTATTATAATGTGTTCCATTGTTTACTGGGCTTTTACTAGTTGACCTGGATCAAAAGGTCAAAGAGCAGCCTATCATTACCAAGGTCACAGCAGCCTCTATCACTACCAAGGCCAGAGCAGCCTCTATCATTACCAAGGTCACAGCAGCCTCTATCACTACCAAGGTCAGAGCAGCCTCTATCACTACCAAGGTCAGAGCAGCCTCTATCACTACCAAGGTCAGAGCAGCCTCTATCACTACCAAGGTCAGAGCAGCCTCTATCATTACCAAGGTCAGAGCAGCCTCTATCACTACCAAGGTCACAGCAGCCTCTATCATTACCAAGGTCAGAGCAGCCTCTATCACTACCAAGGTCAGAGCAGCCTCTATCACTGCCAAGGTCAGAGCAGCCTCTATCATTACCAAGGTCAGAGCAGCCTCTATCACTGCCAAGGTCAGAGCAGCCTCTATCATTACCAAGGTCAGAGCAGCCTCTATCACTACCAAGGTCAGAGCAGCCTCTATCACTGCCAAGGTCAGAGCAGCCTCTATCATTACCAAGGTCAGAGCAGCTTCTATCACTGTCAAGATCAGAGCAGCCTCTATCACTGTCAAGGTCAGAGCATCCTCTATCACTGCCAAGGTCAGAGCAGCCTCTATCACTGCCAAGGTCAGAGCAGCCTCTATCACTGTCAAGGTTAGAGCATCCTCTATCACTACCAAGGTCAGAGCATCCTCTATCGTTACCAAGGTCAGAGCAGCCTCTATCACTACCAAGGTCAGAGCAGCCTCTATCACTTCCAAGGTCAGAGCAGCCTCTATCACTTCCAAGGTCAAACTACCCACATGCCAGAGTGTTTCCTAGAATTACTGGACCAGAGAATGTTCTGAGTGTTGCAACATGTCTCTGGTTCTGTTTATAAAGCGGTTTGGACCAGAGAATGTACTGAGTGTTGCAACATGTCTCTGGTTCTGTTTATAAAGAGGTTTGGTCCAGAGAAAGTACTGAGTGTTGCAACATGTCTCTGGTTCTGTTTATAAAGAGGTTTGGACCACCCTCCTCCATGTAAAGAAATTCAACTGCAAGCCATCACAGCGCCCACACATCACACCAAACCAGCAGTGTTCCCTGTCATCGCTCACATTGTGACTGACATGGGCCTGTCCTATCAATAGATCATCAGCCTGTCCTATCAATAGATCATGGGCCTGTCCTATCAACAGATCATGGGCCTGTCCTATCAATAGATCATGGGCCTGTCCTATCAACAGATCATGGGCCTGTCCTATCAATAGATCATGGGCCTGTCCTATCAACAGATCATGGGCCTGTCCTATCAACAGATCATGCGCCTGTCCTATCAACAGATCATGGGCCTGTCCTATCAACAGATCATCAGCCTGTCCTATCAACAGATCATCAGCCTGTCCTATCAACAGATCATGGGCCTGTCCTATCAATAGATTGTGGGCCTGTCCTGTCAACAGATCATCAGCCTGTCCTATCAACAGATCACTAGAAGATGCACATCGTTCATTCTAGCAGGCGGGGTCTCGACTGAGTTTTCTGCGAATTAAAACTTTTAAATGAAAAGTAGCAGTTCATTTTTTAAGTGGAAAAAGAAGCCGGCTGAAAATAAGTATGTTACCGGCTGTTTGGCCGGCGTCCGGCGCTTAGGAAAAACACAGAGAAAAATACTGAGTGTTGCAACATGTCTCTGGGCCGCCTTTATAAAGAGGTTTGGACCAGAGAAAGTACTGAGTGTTGCAACACACTCTGGTTCTGTTTATAAAGAGGTTTGGACCAGAGAAAGTACTGAGTGTTGCAACACACTCTGGTTCTGTTTATAAAGAGGTTTGGACCAGAGAAAGTACTGAGTGTTGCAACACACTCTGGGCCGCCTCTATAAAAGAGGTTTGCATCTTAGTGGGGACAAACAGCTCGTGGAGACACTGACATCTGTCACTGATACAGGTGAGCTCACGCATGTCTCTCACTATTCTTAACTGAACACCTACTATTCTCTTTCATGAACACATCGATCACAAATCATTTCAAATAAAACAATTAGGAAGGTTTTCCTGGTGCCTAATGTAACATTGTCCGATCTGTTCAGTCATCAAAGGACCTAACTAGAATCGTGTTTGTTAACACAGTAAAATGTAAATTGTCATAGTGAGACAGAGTGGCTGGGTAAGTGTTAGTATTTCAGCTGGTGACCTGAACACTACTGCAGTAACTGAGCTCCCTTCTCTAACAGGACGTCCATTCAACATACTATTCTGAAGTTTCCTTCAAAGGCAAACAGACATCTTATCACAACAACGATGGTAGGTATCTGAAGTTTCCTTCAAAGGCAAACAGACATCTATCCCAACAACAATGGTAGGTAGTAATAAACAACACCATTATTAGAATGATCAGAAAACCACATTCAGAGATACTAACGTGAATATGGGACGCGTGTCTCTAATGAAAAGCCCATTCTGGTGGGAAGCTGCTATAGACCACCAAGTGCTAACAGTCACTATCTGGATAATGTTAAATACTGTTGAAGTAATATGGCTACAGGTTCATCTGCCTCATCTAAAGCCCATTCTGGTGGGAAGCTGCTATAGACCACCAAGTGCTAACAGTCACTATCTGGATAATATGTGTGAAATGCTTGATAATGTATGTGATATCAACAGAGAGGTATATTTTCTGGGTGATTTAAATATTGACTGGCTTTCATCAACCTGCCCACTCAGGAAAAAGCTTCAAACTGTAACCAGTGCCTGCAACCTGGTTCAGGTTATCAGTCAACCTACCAGGGTTGTTACAAACAGCACAGGAATGAAATCATCAACATGTATTGATCACATCTTTACTCTTCTACTTTAAAGCAGTATCCAAATTTGATTTAAAAAAAACAGATAAAAAACACCTTATGGAACAGTGGGGACTGTGAAGCAACACAAACATAGGCACAGACACATGCGCACACACACACACACACACACACACACGGCACAGACACACACACACACACACACACACACACACACACACACACACACACACACACACACACACACACACACAGACACACACACACACACACACACACACACACAGACACACACACACGATAACATATGCACTATACGTGGTAGTGGTGGTGTAGGGGCCTGAGGACACACTGTGTGTTGTGAAATCTGTGAATGTATTGTAATGTTTTTAAAATGGTATAAACTGCCTTAATTTTGCTGGACCCCAGGAAGAGTAACTGCTGCGTTTGCAGCAGCTAAAGGGGATCCATAATAAATACAAATGAACCAACGATAGACCGTTTTTGCATTAAAACTGCTATATCCATCTACCCTGTGCTGCAGTCCATCTTGCTGCTGGTTCTACTGGTCCCCGTGATGGTGCAGTCCTCCCTGCATCCAGTGGACTGTGATGAGGTCTATAGATCAGGTTCTGGACAAAATGGGGTCTACACCATCTACCCTGCAGGACCTACCTCACCTGTCCAGGTGTTCTGTGACATGGGGTTGGAAAGTGCATATCTAAGAAAGTGGACGGTCAGTTTCAATTTGTGGTATTGAAATACACTAAAAGACTAATTTACCATGAACTGTCTCTCTCTCTCCTAATCTGTTTATCAAACAATCTCTCTCTCTTAATCTGTTTATCAAACAATCTCTCTCTATCTTAATCTGTAAATTAAACAATATATCTCTCTTAATCTGTCAATGAAACAATCTCTCTTTCTCTTAATATGTCAATTAAACAATCTCTCTCTCTTAATATGTCAATTAAACAATCTCTCTCTCTTAATCTGTCAATTAAACAATCTCTCTTAATCTGTAAATTAAACAATCTCTCTCTAAATCAGCTGATTCAGAGCCGACAGGATGGATCAGTGAACTTCTACAGGAAGTGGGATCAGTACAAGAGTGGTTTTGGGAGCGCAGCTGGAGAGTACTGGCTGGGTAAGAACTGGTTTAACTTCTAGCCAACAGAACGTTCTCCTCCTAGAACCTTGTTCTACAAATGACTTCATCCGGTTTGTCCTAGTTCATTCAAGGCCATTTGTCATTGTATTCAGACAACACAGTGAACTGCTATGTTGATCTCATTCTCCAGGGCTGGAGACAATGCATCTCCTGACTATGAAAGGAACCTATGAGCTGAGGGTGGACATGGAGGACTTTGAGGGGAATAAGGTCTATGCTCAGTACTCTTCCTTCTCCGTTGGACCAGAGGCTGAAGGATACCTGCTAACACTGGGCTCATTCAAAGATGGAGGAGCAGGTGGGTGACAATTTATAGTACCAGAATATACTGTAGTACCAGAATATAGTCCAATAATATACTGTAGTACCAGAATATAGTACCAGAATATACTGTAGTACCAGAATATAGTCCAATAATATACTGTAGTACCAGAATATAGTACCAGAATATACTGTAGTACCAGAATATAGTCCAATAATATACTGTAGTACCAGAATATAGTACCAGAATATACTGTAGTACCAGAATATAGTCCAATAATATACTGTAGTACCAGCATATAGTCCAATAATATACTGTAGTACCAGAATATACTGTAGTACCAGAATATAGTCCAATAATATACTGTAGTACCAGAATATAGTACCAGAATATACTGTAGTACCATAATATAGTCCAATAATATACTGTAGTACCAGAAAATAGTACCAGAATATACTGTAGTACCAGAATATAGTCCAATAATATACTGTAGTACCAGAATATAGTACCAGAATATACTGTAGTACCAGAATATACTGTAGTACGAGAATATAGTCCAATAATATACTGTAGTACCAGAATATAGTCCAATAATATACTGTAGTACCAGAATATAGTCCAATAATATAGCATAGGAATATACTGTAGTACCAGAATATAGTACCAGAATATACTGTAGTACCAGAATATAGTCCAATAATATACTGTAGTACCAGAATATAGTCCAATAATATACTGTAGTACCAGAATATACTGTAGTACCAGAATATAGTCCAATAATATACTGTAGTACCAGAATATAGTCCAATAATATACTGTAGTACCAGAATATAGTACCAGAATATACTGTAGTACCAGAATATAGTCCAATAATATACTGTAGTACCAAAATATAGTCCAATAATATACTGTAGTATCAGAATATAGTCCAATAATATACCATAGGAATATACTGTAGTACCAGAATATAGTACCAGAATATACTGTAGTACCAGAATATAGTCCAATAATATAGCATAGGAATATACTGTAATACCAGAATATAGTACCAGAATATACTGTAGTACCAGAGTATAGCACCAGAATATAGTACCAGAGAAAATTCCAAGGAAAATAGTCCAAGAAAATCTGTCAACAAGGGTTCATACTAGGGATGCACGATATATCGGTGAACATATCGGAATCGGCCAATATTAGCTAAAAATGCCAACATCGGTATTGGCCGTTGTCTAGTTTAACGCTGATGGGCAAAACTGATGTCATAGCTGACATGCAAACATATATAACGTAGGTACATGACGAAATGACGCCACGTAAAATGTTACTCTACACGTGCAACACAGCATTCCTAACCTAGCCCACAATGTCTGCTGTGTGGATCGAGCAGACAACAAGTCCAGCAGTCATTTGAAAGAGTAAGAACATTCAGTGATACAACTCAAAGGCAAAATCCATTAAAGCCAAGATAATGGAATTCATTGCCCTTGACAATCAACTGTTTTCTGTTGTGGGTGATGTTGGCTTTTGCCGACTGGTCAAGCACCAGTACACACTACCATGTAGACGCTATTTTTCAGATGTTGCCCTACCAGAGTTACACAGTAATAGCGTCACTGCTATTAGCTTCACGACATACATACTATGGAACGCCGTTTGGGTCTTTGCGTGTCAAAAAAGATACAGTTGCACTGTCAAAGCTGTACAAAAAAGTCTGCAAACAAGCAAACATCGGCCATGATGTGTTTTCAATACTGCGTTGGTAATAAAGCCATCATTGGTCGACCGCAACTTCTGGGGTAGCTAGCTTTAGCTTGGCACTTAGCTGGCACCAATACAACCAGCCTGAAAACAATGACCAGTAGAAACTGCAGTCATTTTCATTATTCTTAGCAATGATTTAGGAATCCTTGTGAGTAACTATTAGCTAGATAGCTACTTGTTCGCCTATTGAAATGGAACTTCAGTTCATGGAAATAAATAGCTAGCCAGCTACTTAACCCTGTTGGCCAAAGCCAACGTTATAAGCAGCTAGCTAGCTTCATCTGGCTAGTGAGGCTCGACCACACAGGGTTATGTGTTGTGAAGCTAGCCACAATAAGGATTAGGCACAATAGTGGAATTTGCGGTTTGCCTTCAAAATAAAAGTATGTCATTGACAGTGATGCAAATGAATACAAATAGTATAATTATGACATACTTTTATTTTGAAGGCTAACCGCAAAGTGCACTATTGTGGCTAATCCTTATTGTGGCTAGCTTCACATAGATGGGTCCTCCATTAATCAACTAAGAACTGTCTTATAAATTAGGGTTATTTTAGATGATGACACCCAGATGTCGTTCTGCTGTGTTTTTGGGGAAGAACATTGTTTGCATCCATCAGCTAGCTAGCTTTTTGTTAATGACCAGCACAGTAGGTGTGTGAGACAACTTTACCAGCATCATAGCAGACGTATTGATGAATCGTTGTGAGATATGAAATACGAGTGATAGTGTAATCAATGTATATAAACTATGTAAAAAATGTATGAACTTGTTAAATTATTATGAGACGCGCAGTTCATATTCAGGTCCTGATTGGTCAACAAGCTTAATTGACGTGTCAACATTAAATAGTATATTTAATGACACACAAAGACCCAAACGGCGTTCCATAGAAATCCTGGTTGAGAATGAAGCGACTGAACAAATGAACAATGAAATAACACAGCAAGTAACTGAAAGAAATAGGTTGTGATCAAATTTTTCTGGTAATGGGGACATACGTAAATGCCAACAAAATAACTTTTTGGTCAGTGTGGTGTGTGTGTGTAACCTTTATTTAACTAGGCAAGTCAGTTAAGAACAAATTCATATTTAAAATGACGGCCTACACCGGCCAAACCCAGACGATGCTGGGACAATTGTGAGCCGCCCTATGGGACTCTCAATCACGGCCGGATGTGATACAGCCTGGATTTGAACCAGGGACTGTAGTGACGCCTCTTGCACTGAGATGCAGTGCCTTAGACCGCTGCGTCCATGTGTGTGTGTTAACTATTTAACTGTACTAGAATGCTAAAAAGGCTGCAAGCTGGTGGAAGTACTATCATTAGGTTACCTAGAGTCCTTATTTATCTCCTCTGTTCTTTTCCTCAGGAGATTCTCTGGTTTATCACAATGGTCAGAAATGTACAACCTTAGATAAAGACCAGGACCCTTACGCTGCCAACTGTGCCCAGGTGTACTACGGAGGATTCTGGCACAACGAATGCCATTTTGCTAACCCCAATGGGATATACGCATGGGGCGAGTCTGCCTATGGTATTGGCATCAACTGGAAAACATGGAAAGGCTTTACATACTCCCTGAAAGCCATCACCATGAAGATCAGACCAGCCACGGCATAGAAGTCAATCATTTCTAACACAATTGTAAAATCGGATTTTTCAATAACAATTATTGCCATATAAACATTTCCAGCCAATGCACCTATTCCATGTATAAGGGAGGGGGGGTCTAAGTAGGGTTTGTGTTTGAGTCTTCAGAGATTAGAAGGTGCAACAGGATACAGAAAGTCTCAGATCTACTCTGAAGTGCAGTGTTGCCATAGCAACAGAACCCTGACTGCAGTGGGGATTATATGACTCTGACCCATCATTTAATGATCTCTGTCTCTTACCTTAACACTCTGTCTGTCTCTTACCTTAACACTCTGTCTGTCTGTCTCTTACCTTAACCCTCTGTCTGTCTCTTACCTTAACCCTCTGTCTGTCTCTTACCTTAACCCTCTGTCTGTCTCTTACCTTAACCCTCTGTCTGTCTCTTACCTTAACCCTCTGTCTGTCTCTTACCTTAACCCTCTGTCTCTTACCTTAACCCTCTGTCTGTCTGTCTGTCTCTTACCTTAACCCTCTGTCTGTCTGTCTGTCTCTTACCTTAACCCTCTGTCTGTCTGTCTCTTACCTTAACCCTCTGTCTGTCTCTTACCTTAACCCTCTGTCTCTTACCTTAACCCTCTGTCTGTCTGTCTGTCTCTTACCTTAACCCTCTGTCTGTCTGTCTGTCTCTTACCTTAACACTCTGTCTGTCTGTCTCTTACCTTAACCCTCTGTCTGTCTGTCTCTTACCTTAACCCTCTGTCTGTCTATCTCTTACCTTAACCCTCTGTCTGTCTGTCTCTTACCTTAACCCTCTGTCTGTCTCTTACCTTAACCCTCTGTCTGTCTCTTACCTTAACCCTCTGTCTGTCTCTTACCTTAACCCTCTGTCTGTCTGTCTCTTACCTTAACCCTCTGTCTGTCTCTTACCTTAACCCGCTGTCTGTCTGTCTCTTACCTTAACCCTCTGTCTGTCTGTCTGTCTGTCTGTCTCTTACCTTAACCCTCTGTCTGTCTGTGTCTTACCTTAACACTCTGTCTGTCTCTTACCTTAACCCTCTGTCTGTCTCTTACCTTAACCCTCTGTCTGTCTCTTACCTTAACACTCTGTCTGTCTCTTACCTTAACCCTCTGTCTGTCTGTCTGTCTCTTACCTTAACCCTCTGTCTGTCTGTCTCTTACCTTAACACTCTGTCTGTCTCTTACCTTAACCCTCTGCCTGTCTCTTACCTTAACCCTCTGTCTGTCTCTTACCTTAACCCTCTGTCTGTCTCTTACCTTAACCCTCTGTCTGTCTGTCTCTTACCTTAACCCTCTGTCTGTCTCTTACCCTAACCCTCTGTCTGTCTCTTACCTTAACCCTCTGTCTGTCTCTTACCTTAACCCTCTGTCTGTCTGTCTCTTACCTTAACCCTCTGTCTGTCTGTCTCTTACCTTAACCCTCTGTCTGTCTCTTACCTTAACCCTCTGTCTGTCTGTCTCTTACCTTAACCCTCTGTCTGTCTCTTACCTTAACACAGTGTCTGTCTGTCTCTTACCTTAACCCTCTGTCTCATACCTTAACCCACTGTCTGTCTGTCTCTTACCTTAACACACTGTCTGTCTGTCTGTCTCTTACCTTAACCCTCTGTCTTTCTGTCTCTTACCTTAACCCTCTGTCTGTCTGTCTCTTACCTTAACCCTCTGTCTGTCTGTCTCTTACCTTAACCCTCTGTCTGTCTGTCTCTTACCCTAACCCTCTGTCTGTCTCTTACCTTAACCCTCTGTCTGTCTGTCTCTTACCTTAACCCTCTGTCTGTCTGTCTCTTACCTTAACCCTCTGTCTGTCTCTTACCTTAACCCTCTGTCTGTCTGTCTCTTACCTTAACCCTCTGTCTGTCTGTCTCTTACCTTAACCCTCTGTCTGTCTGTCTCTTACCCTAACACTCTGTCTGTCTCTTACCTTAACACTCTGTCTGTCTGTCTCTTACCTTAACCCTCTGTCTGTCTGTCTCTTACCCTAACACTCTGTCTGTCTCTTACCTTAAGCCTCTGTCTGTCTGTCTGTCTCTTACCTTAACCCTCTGTCTGTCTCTTACCCTAACACTCTGTCTGTCTGTCTCTTACCTTAACCCTCTGTCTGTCTGTCTCTTACCTTAACCCTCTGTCTGTCTGTCTCTTACCCTAACCCTCTGTCTGTCTCTTACCTTAACCCTCTGTCTGTCTGTCTCTTACCTTAACCCTCTGTCTGTCTCTTACCTTAACCCTCTGTCTGTCTCTTACCTTAACCCACTGTCTGTCTGTCTCTTACCTTAACCCTCTGTCTGTCTGTCTGTCTCTTACCTTAACCCTCTGTCTGTCTGTCTCTTACCTTAACCCTCTGTCTGTCTGTCTGTCTCTTACCTTAACCCTCTGTCTGTCTGTCTCTTACCTTAACCCTCTGTCTGTCTCTTACCTTAACCCTCTGTCTGTCTCTTACCTTAACCCACTGTCTGTCTCTTACCTTAACCCACTGTCTGTCTGTCTGTCTGTCTGTCTGTCTGTCTGTCTGTCTGTCTGTCTGTCTGTCTGTCTGTCTGTCTGTCTGTCTGTCTGTCTGTCTGTCTGTCTCTTACCCTAACCCTCTGTCTGTTATGATCACCAACACTTGAAATAAACACAGATACTGTATGATGAAAATGATGAATTCTCCCTCAGTTTCTTGTTGAATGTTTAGAACCAAAGGTCTTTGTTGACATGGTAAAAACACATCACTTTAATCTCCATATTGAAACACCGTCAGTTTATTATCTATGTGACTTTAGAATAATTACATTTGTGTAATGACTTCAGCCAACAATGTGCAACCATGTTGAATTGAGTTTGTGGGTAAGATGGTGAAGTAATTCCGAGAATGATGGTAGTGTCACGTCCTGACCCTAGTAAGATGTCATTTTCTATAGTAGAGTAGGTCAGCGGTGTGACAGGGGGTGTTTTGGGGTTTTCTATGTTTTCTATTTCTATGTCTAAGTTCTAGTTTTTCTATTTCTATGTTGGGGTTGTTTGGGTTGATCTCCAATTGGAGGCAGCTGATCCTCGTTGCCTCTGATTGGAGATCATATTTAAGTAGGGGTTTTTCTTCCTGGGTTTTTGTGGGTAAGTGTTTTCCGTTTTGTCTATAGTACCTGATGGAATGGTTTGGTTGTTTTCTGTTTTAAGTGTATTCATTAAAGGAAATATTAGCACTTCACACTTCACACGCCATTTATGCCTTTACTAGACTATGGGGATATTTTATATAACGTTCGCAGCGCCCACTTGACGCTCTGGATGATGATTTGTTTACCTCTAGATAACATGAAAACAGCCTAACCAGCTCTGCTGGCAACAATTACATTACGCTTTTTACAGACGTTTACTGACACCGGCCATATTCAATGGGTGTTGTACACTTTAGCTTAAGACATGTAGCTAGCTAGCTAGGTAAACAACATCACGTAACGTTAGCTAACAAGCCAGCCAGCTAAAAATAGCTAGTTAAACAACAATGAACATAGTGCCAGATCATGTCGTTACTACACCATATGAATATGCTGGGAGCTAACCAACCAGGTTCAATGTTAGCTAGCTAGGTAAACAATGAACCTAGCTGGCTAAACAACGTGTAAGATCACACACACGTCACCTAACATTAGCTAATGAGCCAGCCAGCTAATGTTAGCTAGTTAAACAACAATGAACATAGTGCCAAATCATGTCATTATTACCCTGCATGAATCTGTTCAATAATCCCTGTTACGGACGCCATGCCACGGTTGCCCTGAGTTTGAAGATGTAATCCAGAGACAGGTGTTTTCTCCATCTCCTTACCTATCAGACTCTAATTCCACTGATTTCAAAACTTGATCCTCCAGAAAGTGGAGAGCAACACTCATGCAGCTCCACTACACGATACATTTCATAAAAGCCGTGTTCGACAGGATTACCAACAGACTGACCAGCTCCAATAGACAGAAGCCTTCTATATGGCAGACCAATCCGAACTCCTCTCTCGGCATGTCCAGCCCACTCATTATCTCAGACAATCATGGCTAGTGGAAAGGTTGCTCGCTTTTTCTGTGGCTTAACCAATAAGTCTTGTAATTTATCCATTTTATTCGTATTTACAGATGGCAGACATGTTTGTTATTAAGGCACAAGAAAGTTCACATGTTCCAGAAGGCATTCCTGCCAAAAAAATGCATTTTGATTTAAACATTTTGTTATTAAATGGCTCTCCTGTGAAGTTTTAACTTGCGACTCACGCCTAGTTTCCTGAAACAGACTTTCAGCTTATTGGGAAGGACATTCAACAAGTACAGCACTTACACAAATGACTGATGATTGGCTGAGAGAAATTGATGATAAAAAGATTGTGGGGGGCTGTTTTGTTAGTGCAGTGCAGCTTCTGACATTATCGATCATAGTCTGCTGCTGGAAAAACGTATGTGTTATGGCTTTACACCCCCTGCTATATTGTGGATAAAGAGTTACCTGTCTAACAGAACACAGAGGGTGTTCTTTAATGGAAGCCTCGCAAATATAATCCAGGTAGAATCAGGAATTCCCCAGGGCAGCTGTCTAGGCCCCTTACTTTTTTCAATATTTTCTAATGACATGCCACTGGCTTTGAGTAAAGCCATTGTGTCTATGTATGTGGATGACTCAACACTGTAAATGTCAGCTACTACAGCGACTGAAATGACTGCAGAAGTCTGTCTGTAATAAAGTTCTGCTCTACCTTTTTAACAACACTATCAACAAGGCAGGTCCTACAGGCCCTAGTTTCTACCTTCTTAACAACACTATCAACAAGGCAGGTCCTACAGGCCCTAGTTTCTACCTTCTTAACAACACTATCAACAAGGCAGGTCCTACAGGCCCTAGTCTCTACCTTCTTAACAACACTATCAACAAGGCAGGTCCTACAGGCCCTAGTTTCTACCTTCTTAACAACACTATCAACAAGGCAGGTCCTACAGGCCCGAGTTTCTACCTTCTTAAACAACACTATCAACAAATGCAGGTCCTACAGGCCCTAGTCTCCTAACCTTCTGAACACACATATCAACAAGGGCAGGTCCTACAGGCCCTAGTTTCTTAACCTTTTTAACAAACAACGATCTAAGTCAGACAAGGCAAGTCCTAACAGGCTCTAGTATCTACCTTCTGAACAACAGCAAGATCAACAAGGCAGGGCCGACGAGGCCCTAGTTTCTCTACCGTTACTACAACACTAATCAGACAAGGCAGGTCCTACAGGCTCCTAGTATCTACCTTCTTAACAACACGAATCAACAAGGCAGGCCTACAAGGCCCGTAGTTTCCTACATTCTTAACAACACTAATCAACAAGGCAAGGTCCGACAGGCCCTAGTCTCTACCTTCTTAACAAAAAACCCAGTGCGATCAAAAGGGCAAGGTTCCTACAAGCCCTAGTCTCTCTATACCTTCTTAACAACACTATCAACAGGCAGGTCCTACAGGCCCTAGTTTCTACCTTCTTAACACACTATCAACAAGGCAGGTCCTACAGGCCCTAGTTCTACCTTCTTAACAACACTATCAACAAGGCAGGTCCTACAGGCCCTAGTTTCTACCTTCTTAACAACACTATCAACAAGGCAGGTCCTACAGGCCCTAGTTTCTACCTTCTTAACAACACTATCAACAAGGCAGGTCCTACAGGCCCTAGTTTCTACCTTTTTAACAACACTATCAACAAGGCAGGTCCTACAGGCCCTAGTCTCTACCTTCTTAACAACACTATCAACAAGGCAGGTCCTACAGGCCCTAGTTTCTACCTTCTTAACAACACTATCAACAAGGCAGGTCCTACAGGCCCTAGTTTCTACCTTCTTAACAACACTATCAACAAGGCAGGTCCTACAGGCCCTAGTTTCTACCTTCTTAACAACACTATCAACAAGGCAGGTCCTACAGGCCCTAGTTTCTACCTTATTAACAACACTATCAACAAGGCAGGTCCTACAGGCTCTAGTTTTGTCTCACCTGGACTACTGTTCAATTGCAATTCGCTCAGAACAGGGCAACACGGCAGGCCCTTGGATGTACACAGAGAGCGAATATTAATAATATGCATGTCAATCTCTCCTGGCTGAAAGTGGAGGAGAGATTGACTTCATAACTACTTTTATTTGTGAGAGGTATTGACATGTTGAATGCACCGAGCTGTCTGGCTAAACGACTAGCACACAGCTCAGACACCCAAGGAAAAACTTTTGGTCTTGAAATCTTTGGTTGTTTACTACACTACTCACTCTGTGAATCCTTAAAGAGATGGGTGGGGCTAAAGCTTTAGAGGGCGTGAACGATGCTGAATGGGTGGAGACAAATAATTTGATTTGATTTGATTTGAAATTAGAGCTCTCCAAGTACACTACCGTTCAAAAGTTTGGGGTCACCTAGAAATGTCCTTGTTTTTGAAAGAAAATGAAAAATGTTGTCCATTGAAATAACATAAAATTGATCAGAATACAGTGTTGACATTGTTAATGTTGTAAATGACTATTGTAGCTGGAAATGGCAGATTTTTAATGGAATATCTACATAGGCGTACAGAGGCCCATTATCAGCAACCATCACTCCTGTGTTCCAATGGCACGTTGTGTTAGCTAATCCAAGTTTATCATTTTAAAAGGCTAATTGATCATTAGAAAACCCTTTTGCAATTATGTTAGCACACCTGAAAACTGTTGTTCTGATTAAATAAGCAATAATACTGGCCTTCTTTAGACTAGTTGAGTGTCTGGAGCATCAGCATTTGTGGGTTCGATTTAAGGATCAAAATGGCCAGAAACAAAGTACTTTCTTCTGAAACTCGTCAGTCTATTCTTGTTCTGAGAAATGAAGGCTATTCCATGCGAGAAATTGCCAAGAAACTGAAGATCAGGTACAACGCTGTGTACTACTCCCTTTACAGAACAGCGCAAACTGGCTCTAACCAGAATAGGAAGAGGAGTGGGAGGCCCCGGTGCACAACTGAGCAAAAGGACAAGTACATGAGAGTGTCTAGTTCGAGAAACAGACGCCTCACAAGTCCTCAACTGACAGCTTCATTAAATATTACCCGCAAAACACCAGTCTCAACGTCAACAGTGAAGAGGCGACTCCGGGATGCTGGCCTTCTAATGCTGGATTCAAACTTGCAACCTTTGGAATCAGATGGTTATGCCCATCTGCCATCCCCAATAACCTAGCAAAACCCAAACCTAGTTGAAAGTAACATCGCTAACTGTCACCCCTAGTGGCCATTATCCACATCATCCTCCAACATACTCAGAAAGGATGGACGTCGAATACTGACTTGTATCACGGGCAACCTGGCTTCCTTTTGCATAGCAACAACTCAAAAAGAATTAACGACTGTGTCGGGTCTGTAGCAACATGAACAAAAGAACTAACAACCAGATTTTTGTCTGGACTATATCTATTGGTGGAAGAATTAAATTGTATGAATTGACATATCAAAATAATGTTTTAATGAATATATGTAAGTTTTATAAAATCAATAAGGCACGCGAGGCAGTGCAATGGCATCCTTTACCTCCGCTATCGCGACGGGCTGAACGGCATTTACCTGTGACTGTATACATGATGCAGCACTGCCTCTTGTGCCTTATTGCTTAAGTAATCAACCCATTAAGAAGGTTCCAGAACCCTCATTGTGTTTGATAGTGATTCAGTGTGTAATCGACCCATTGAGAAGGTTCCAGAACCCTCAGTGTGTTTGATAGTGATTCAGTGTGTAATCGACCCATTAAGAAGGTTCCAGAACCCTCAGTGTGTTTGATAGTGATTCAGTGTGTAATCGACCCATTAAGAAGGTTCCAGAACCCTCAGTGTGTTTGATAGTGATTCAGTGTGTAATCGACCCATTAAGAAGGTTCCAGAACCCTCAGTGTGTTTGATAGTGATTCAGTGTGTAATCGACCCATTAAGAAGGTTCCAGAACCCTCAGTGTGTTTGATAGTGATTCAGTGTGTAATCGACCCATTAAGAAGGTTCCAGAACCCTCAGTGTGTTTGATAGTGACTCAGTGTGTAATCGACCCATTAAGAAGGTTCCAGAACCCTCATTGTGTTTGATAGTGATTCAGTGTGTAATCGACCCATTAAGAAGGTTCCAGAACCCTCAGTGTGTTTGATAGTGATTCAGTGTGTAATCGACCCATTAAGAAGGTCCCAGAACCCTCAGTGTGTTTGATAGTGATTCAGTGTGTAATCGACCCATTAAGAAGGTCCCAGAACCCTCAGTGTGTTTGATAGTGATTCAGTGTGTAATCGACCCATTAAGAAGGTCCCAGAACCCTCAGTGTGTTTGATAGTGATTCAGTGTGTAATCGACCCATTAAGAAGGTCCCAGAACCCTCAGTGTGTTTGATAGTGATTCAGTGTGTAATCGACCCATTAATAAGGTCCCAGAACCCTCAGTGTGTTTGATAGTGATTCAGTGTGTAATCGACCCATTAAGAAGGTCCCAGAACCCTCAGTGTGTTTGATAGTGATTCAGGGTGTAATCGACCCATTAAGAAGGTCCCAGAACCCTCAGTGTGTTTGATAGTGATTCAGTGTGTAATCGACCCATTAAGAAGGTCCCAGAACCCTCAGTGTGTTTGATAGTGATTCAGTGTGTAATCGACCCATTAAGAAGGTCCCAGAACCCTCAGTGTGTTGGATAGTGATTCAGTGTGTAATCGACCCATTAAGAAGGTTCCAGAACCCTCATTGTGTTTGATAGTGATTCAGTGTGTAATCAACCCATTAAGGTTCCAGAACCTTCAGTGTGTTTGATAGTGATTCAGTGTGTAATCAACCCATTAAGAAGGTTCCAGAACCCTCAGTGTGTTTGATAGTGATACAGTGTGTAATCAACCCATTAAGAAGGTTCCAGAACCCTCAGTGTGTTTGATAGTGATTCAGTGTGATCATAATCAACCCCTCTATGTAAATGCTGAAGCTGTCCTAGTTAGTTCTATTCTCTCTGTGTTGATGCAGTAAAGAGACAAGCCCTGCAGCAGGATAAACGACTTCACATTCAGTTTCCCCTAAAATACCAGCACCTTGTTTACCGCACACTCCTCTCTCTCTCTCTCTTTCTCTCTCTCTCTCTAGCTCATTTCTCTCTTCTGTCCCCCGTCTTTCCTCTTCTCTCTCTCCCTCCCTGTGTTACTGTGCGTGGGCGTGGAATACCTCTCTACCCCCCGCCAGGCCCTGCACCAATCACAGAGCCTCGTTTCCACTGCATGGTGGAGCGTTGTGCTGGAGCAGTGAGGTTGGGGCTGCTCCTCTTCCTCTCCTCCTCTCTCCTCCCCTCCCCTCCTGTCCACTCCTTTCCTTTCCTCGCCCTCATCTCTCCTTCCTCCCCTCCTCTCCTTTCCTCTCCTCGCCCTCCTCTCTCCTTCCTCCCCTCCTCTCCTCGCCCTCCTCTCTCCTTCCTCCCCTCCTCTCCTCGCCCTCCTCTCTCCTTCTTCCCCTCCTCTCCTCGCCCTCCTCTCTCCTTCCTCCCCTCCTCTCCTCGCCCTCCTCTCTCCTTCCTCCCCTCCTCTCCTCGCCCTCCTCTCTCCTTCTTCCCCTCCTCTCCTCGCCCTCCTCTCTCCTTCCTCCCCTCCTCTCCTCGCCCTCCTCTCTCCTTCCTCCCCTCCTCTCCTCGCCCTCCTCTCTCCTTCCTCCCCTCCTCTCCTCGCCCTCCTCTCTCCTTCCTCCCCTCCTCTCCTCGCCCTCCTCTCTCCTTCCTCCCCTCCTCTCCTTTCCTCTCCTCTCCTCCTCTCATTTATCCACCTTCTCTCTTCTGTCCTCTCTCTCCTCCTCTCCTTCCCTCCTCCTTCTCTCTTCTGTCCTCTCTCCTCATCTCATCTGATGGGTTCAGTTCTATAATTCATGACAGTCATAGTGTTAAGAGTGTATCTTCCTCCACTCAGTCCTTCTGTTTGAGAGAGAGAGAGAGAGAGAGAGAGAGAGAGAGAGAGAGAGAGAGAGAGAGAGAGAGAGAGAGAGAGAGAGAGAGAGAGCCCTGCATGGTCCAACCTCCAAACCTCTCTACTGGTCAGAAAGAAAGGGCTTCAGCTCAGCTTGAACACAGAAGGGAATGCTTAACGGAGGGACTAGTTTACTAGTTAATCAGATGGGCTGATACAGTATTGTATCTCAGTAGAGAGATGACAGGACTGTAGTATAGATCAGTAATGAAGAGGAACTGTACATTCTGAAGGGACTGCAGGGAGACTGAAGATCTGCGTGGGACCAAGAGAGAAAGAGACAGAGAGACAGAGAGAGAGAGAGAGAGAGAGGACCACAAATACAAATTCCATCTAGACACCGTTGCCCTAGAGCACACAAAAAAAACGATACATACCTCGGCCTAAACATCAGCGCCACAGGTAACTTCCACAAAGCTGTGAACGATCTGAGAGACAAGGCAAGAAGGGCCTTCTATGCCATCAAAAGGAACATAAAATTTGACATACCAATTAGGATCTGGCTAAAAATACTTGAATCAGTTATAGAACCCATTGCCCTTTATGGTTGTGAGGTCTGGGGTCCTGCTCACCAACCAAGAATTCACAAAATGGGACAAACAGCAAATTGAGACTCTGGATGCAGAATTCTGCAAAAATATCCTCCGTGTACAACGTAAAACACCAAATAATGCAGAGCAGAATTAGGCCGATACCCGCTAATTATCACAATCCAGAAAAGAGCCGTTAAATTCTACAACCACCTAAAAGGAAGCGATTCCCAAACCTTCCATAACAAAGCCATCACCTACAGAGAGATGAACCTGGAGAAGAGTCCCCTAAGCAAGCTGGTCCTGGGGCTCTGTTCACAAACACACCCCACAGAGCCCCAGGACAGAAACACAATTAGACCCAACCACATCATGAGAAAACAAAAAGATAATTACTTGACACATTGGAAAGAATTAACAAAAAAAACAGAGCAAACTAGAATGCTATTTGGCCCTAACGGAGAGTACACAGTGGCAGAATACCTGACCACTGTGACTGACCCAAACTTAAGGAAAGCTTTGACTATGTACAGACTCAGTGAGCATAGCCTTGCTATTGAGAAAGGCCGCCGTAGGCAGACCTGGCTCTCAAGAGAAGACAGGCTATGTGCACACTGCCCACAAAATGAGGTGGAAACTGAGCTGCACTTCCTAACCTCCTGCCAAATGTATGACCATATTAGAGACACATATTTCCCTCAGATTACACAGACCCACAAAGATTTAGAAATCAAACCCAATTTTGATAAACTCCCATATCTACTAGGTGAAATACCAGTGACATCACAGCAGCAAGATGTGTGACCTGTTGTCACAAGAAAAGGGCAACCAGTGAAGAACAAACACCATTGTAAATACAACCCATATTTATGTTTCTTTATTTTGCCTTTTGTACTTTAACTATTTGCACATAATATGACATTTGAAATGTCTTTATTCTTTTGGAACTTTTGTGAGTGTAATGTTTACTGATCATTTGTATTGTTTATTTCACTTTTGTTTATTATCTATTTCACATGCTTTGGCAATGTTAACATATGTTTCCCATGCCAATAAAGCCCCTTGAATTGAATTTGATATTGATAGAGAGAGAGAGAACGAGAGAGAGAGAGAGAGAGAGAGAGGGAGAGCGAGAGAGAGAGGGAGAGCGAGAGAGAGAGGGAGAGAGAGAGAGAGAGATGAAGAGAGAGAGAGAGAGATGAAGAGAGAGAGATGAAGAGAGAGAGATGAAGAGAGAGAGAGAGAGATGAAGAGAGAGAGAGAGAGAGAGAGAGAGCGAGAGAGCGAGAGAGAGAGAGAGAGGGAGAGCGAGAGAGAGAGGGAGAGAGAGAGAGAGAGATGAAGAGAGAGAGAGAGAGATGAAGAGAGAGAGATGAAGAGAGAGAGATGAAGAGAGAGAGAGAGAGATGAAGAGAGAGAGAGAGAGAGAGAGAGAGAGAGAGAGAGAGAGAGAGAGAGCGAGAGAGAGAGAGAGAGAGAGAGAGAGCGAGAGTTGGGGAGAGATAGAGCCATTTCTCTGGAGAAAAATCCTATCGAGCACAAGAGACATCAAATCAAGAACAAACTGTGGGACGCTGTAGGGAGTTGTAGTTTTCAAAAGGCAAATATTCAACCTAGTTCAGCGCAGAAACGTGGAAAATTAACTACAATGGCCAGAAACCATTGCACCTATTCTTCCCAGCGCCACACACAGAAGGCATGAGAGAGGAATGTAGCCTACACAACGCAGCGAGGAAACGAGACAGAGAGGAGTAGAGTTTGTGAGGAAGCGCTACTCGACTGGTAGAAGTAGAAGTGTTGAAAGTATGCCTTATCTACTTTGAAGAACTACTAAAACAGTGATTTGGTCAGACAGCTCTGCAGCGTGGGCAGCTGTGGCAACCCAAGGATCATGGGATACCCTTTCCGCTAGGCAAGGCAGGGGTTCTTGGCTCGTTGGGGATCACAGAGACGACTTCAGATGGCTGTCTGGTTACTGCCTGAGCAGAGATGAGATGATGACTTTATGAAATGAAATAATAAAGTCTTCACATTAAAACAAGTCATTTACACAACTGGAATATGTTATTAAAGTAAAGTGAATACAGGATGGTAAATAAGTGATGGGTAGTAATGGGCAGTAATGGGTAGTAATGGGTAGTAATGGGCAGTAATGGGTAGTGATGGGTAGTAATGGGCAGTGATGGGCAGTAATGGGTAGTAATGGGCAGTAATGGGCAGTGATGGGTAGTAATGGGTAGTAATGGGCAGTAATGGGCAGTGATGGGCAGTAATGGGTAGTAATGGGTAGTAATGGGTAGTAATGGGCAGTAATGGGTAGTAATGGGTAGTAATGGGTAGTAATGGGTAGTAATGGGTAGTAATGGGCAGTAATGGGTAGTAATGGGTAGTAATGGGCAGTGATGGGCAGTAATGGGTAGTAATGGGTAGTAATGGGTAGTAATGGGCAGTAATGGGTAGTAATGGGTAGTAATGGGTAGTAATGGGCAGTAATGGGTAGTAATGGGTAGTAATGGGTAGTAATGGGCAGTAATGGGCAGTGATGGGCAGTGATGGGCAGTGATGGGCCGTCATCATAGGACTTTTATTCATTGCTTTATTATGTGTTGTTAGAGACAAATTAATGTTCCCACTGTCCCACATACTGCACTAGGGTAAGGTTTCCCATACTGCACTAGGGTAAGGTTTCCCATACTGCACTAGGGTAAGGTTTCCCATACTGCACTAGGGTAAGGTTTCCCATACTGCACTAGGGTAAGGTTTCCCATACTGCACTAGGGTAAGGTTTTCCATACTGCACTAGGGTAAGGTTTCCCATACTGCACTAGGGTAAGGTTTCCCATACTGCACTAGGGTAAGGTTTCCCATACTGCACTAGGGTAAGGTTTCCCATACTGCACTAGGGTAAGGTTTCCCATACTGCACTAGGGTAAGGTTTCCCATACTGCTCTAGGGTAAGGTTTCCCATACTGCACTAGGGTAAGGTTTCCCATACTGCACTAGGGTAAGGTTTCCCATACTGCACTAGGGTAAGGTTTCCCATACTGCTCTAGGGTAAGGTTTCCCATACTGCACTAGGGTAAGGTTTCCCATACTGCACTAGGGTAAGGTTTCCCATACTGCACTAGGGTAAGGTTTCCCATACTGCTCTAGGGTAAGGTTTCCCATACTGCACTAGGGTAAGGTTTCCCATACTGCACTAGGGTAAGGTTTCCCATACTGCACTAGGGTAAGGTTTCCCATACTGCACTAGGGTAAGGTTGCCCATACTGCACTAGGGTAAGGTTTCCCATACTGCACTAGGGTAAGGTTTCCCAGTCACAGACCACTCATATCTAAACCAATAGTCACAGACCACTCATATCTAAAGCAATACAGTCACAGACCACTCATATCTAAACCAATACAGTCAGTCAACACCACAGACCACTCATATCTAAACCAATACAGTCAGTCAACACCACAGACCACTCATATCTAAACCAATACAGTCACAGACCACTCATATCTAAACCAATCCAATCAGCAGCATTTGTCCGTGACCACTCTGACACTAACCTAACGTAGCAGGTGTAAACTACATTAAACCAGAGCACATTCTGGTCTGGATGAGAAGAAACACTGCTACATTAAACCAGAGCACATTCTGGTCTGGATGAGAAGAAACACTGCTACATTAAACCAGAGCACATTCTGGTCTGGATGAGAAGAAACACTGCTGGGGAGTTAATGTGGAGGAGGAGGGTCACCTTGTTAACGTCCGAAAGCAGAAGTCACGTTACAGACTCCCTCTTTCAATTCCCCTGGAAACCAAAACGTTGGGTTTGTTGACGACCCTGCTGAGGCGACTCTGACACTGGAGGCCTCGTCTCCTTCATTCTCTCCCTCACTCAGCGTCCCTCAGCCAAGCCAGCTACACTGCCTCCTGCTGGCATGGGGTCTAGTGACCCTGGACTGAGGGTAGGGACCCATTACTGATGGTATGGGCCCATTACTGATGGTAGAGACCCATTACTGATGGTAGTGACTCATTACTGATGGTATGGGCCCATTACTGATGGTAGTGACCAATTACTGATGGTAGAGACCCATTACTGATGGTAGAGACCCATTACTGATGGTATGGGCCCATTACTGATGGTAGAGACCCATTACTGATGGTAGTGACCCATTACTGATGGTATGGGCCCATTACTGATGGTAGTGACCAATTACTGATGGTAGAGACCCATTACTGATGGTAGAGACCCATTACTGATGGTAGAGACCCATTACTGATGGTAGTGACCCATTACTGATGGTAGTGACCCATTACTGATGGTAGTGACCCATTACTGATGGTATGGGCCCATTACTGATGGTAGAGACCAATTACTGATGGTAGAGACCCATTACTGATGGTAGAGACCCATTACTGATGGTAGAGACCCATTACTGATGGTAGTGACCCATTACTGATGGTAGAGACCCATTACTGATGGTAGAGACCCATTACTGATGGTAGTGACCAATTACTGATGGTAGGGACCCAGTACTGATGGTAGGGACCCATTACTGATGGTAGAGACCCATTACTGATGGTAGTGACCCATTACTGATGGTAGAGACCCATTACTGATGGTAGTGACCCATTACTGATGGTAGAGACCCATTACTGATGGTAGAGACCCATTACTGATGGTAGAGACTCATTACTGATGGTAGAGACCCATTACTGATGGTAGTGACCCATTACTGATGGTAGACACCCATTACTGATGGTAGAGACCCTGGACTGATGGTAGAGACCCATTACTGATGGTAGAGACCCATTACTGATGGTAGAGACCCTGGACTGATGGTAGAGACCCATTACTGATGGTAGAGACCCATTACTGATGGTAGAGACCCATTACTGATGGTAGAGACCCATTACTGATGGTAGTGACTCATTACTGATGGTAGTGACCCATTACTGATGGTAGTGACCCATTACTGATGGTAGATGACCCATTACTGATGGTATAGACCCATTACTGAGGTAGAGACCCATTACTGATGGTAGAGACCCAGTACTGATGGTAGAGACCCATTACTGATGGTAGAGACCCATTACTGATGGTAGAGCCATTACTGATGGTAGAACACCATTACTGATGGTAGTGACCCTTTGAGGGGTAGACACCCATGTGACTGAGGGTAGAGACCCTGGACTGATGGTAGAGCACCCATTACTGATGGTAGAGACCCATTACTGATGGTAGAGACCCTGGACTGGATGGTAGAGACCCATTACTGATGGTAGAGACCCATTACTGATGGTAGAGACCCTTACTGATGTAGAGACCCTTACTGATGGTAGTGACTCATTACTGATGGTAGTGACCCATTACTGATGGTAGTGACTCATTACTGATGGTAGTGACCCATTACTGATGGTAGAGACCCATTACTGATGGTAGTGACCCATTACTGATGGTAAGACCCTTACTGAGGGTAGAGATGGTAGAGACCCATTACTGATGGTAGAGACCCATTACTGATGGTAGAGACCCATTACTGATAGTAGAGACTCATTGCTGATGGTAGAGACCCATTACTGATGGTAGAGATGGTAGAGACCAATTACTGATGGTAGTGAGGCCTGGACTGATGGTAGAGACCCATTACTGATGGTAGAGGCCCATTACTGATGGTAGGGACCCATTACTGATGGTAGAGACCCATTACTGATGGTAGAGACTCATTACTGATGGTAGAGACCCATTACTGATGGTAGTGACCCATTACTGATGGTAGTGACCCATTACTGATGGTAGAGACCCATTACTGATGGTAGAGACTCATTACTGATGGTAGACACCCATTACTGATGGTAGAGACCCATTACAGATGGTAGAGACCCATTACTGATGGTAGTGACCCATTACTGATGGTAGACACCCATTACTGATGGTAGAGACCAATTACTGATGGTAGAGACCCATTACTGATGGTAGAGATGGTAGAGACCCATTACTGATGGTAGAGTCCCATTACTGATGGTAGTGACCCATTACTGATAGTAGAGACCCATTACTGATGGTAGTGACCCATTACTGATGGTTGAGACCCATTACTGATGGTAGTGACCCATTACTGATGGTAGAGACCCATTACTGATGGTAGGGACCCATTACTGATAGTAGAGACCCATTACTGATGGTAGGGACCCATTACTGATGGTAGTGACCCATTACTGATAGTAGAGACCCATTACTGATGGTAGAGATGGTAGAGACCCATTACTGATGGTAGTGAGCCATTAATGATGGTAGTGACCCATTACTGATGGTAGAGACCCATTACTGATGGTAGTGACCCATTACTGATGGTAGAGACCCATTACTGATGGTAGAGACCCATTACTGATGGTAGAGACCCATTACTGATGATAGAGATGGTAGAGACACCATGGAGATAGAACACAGACGTGGAACACCATGGAGATAGAAGATTAGACGTGGAACACCATGGAGATAGAACACAGATGTGGAACACCATGGAGATAGAAGATCAGACGTGGAATACGATGAAGTTAGAACACAGACGTGGAACACCATGGAGATAGACGATCAGACGTGGAACACCATGGAGATAGAACACAGACGTGGAACACCATGAAGTTAGAACACAGACGTGGAACACCATGGAGATAGAAGATCAGACGTGGAACACCATGGAGATAGAACACAGACGTGGAACACCATGGAGATAGAAGATCAGACGTGGAACACCATGGAGATAGAACACAGACGTGGAACACCATGGAGATAGAACACAGACGTGGAACACCATGGAGATAGAAAATCAGACGTGGAACACCATGGAGATAGAACACAGACGTGGAACACCATGGAGATAGAAGATCAGACATGGAACACCATGGAGATAGAAGATCAGACGTGGAACACCATGGAGATAGAACACAGATGTGGAACACCATGGAGATAGAACATAGACGTGGAACACCATGGAGATAGAACACAGACGTGGAACACCATGGAGATAGAACACAGCCGTGGAACACCATGGAGATAGAACACAGACGTGGAACAGCATGGAGATAGAACACAGACGTGGAACAGCATGGAGATAGAAGATCAGACGTGGAACACCATGGAGATAGAAGATCAGACGTGGACCACCATGGAGATAGAACACAGACGTGGAACACCATGGAGATAGAAGCTCAGACGTGGAACACCATGGAGATAGAACACAGACGTGGAACACCATGGAGATAGAACACAGACGTGGAACACCATGGAGATAGAAGATCAGACGTGGAACACCATGGAAATAGAACACAGACGTGGAACACCATGGAGATAGAAGATCAGACGTGGAACACCATGGAGATAGAACACAGACGTGGAACACCATGGAGATAGAAGATCAGACGTGGAACACCATGGAGATAGAAGATCAGACATGGAACACCATGGAGATAGAAGGTCAGACGTGGAACACCATGGAGATAGAAGATCAGACGTGGAACACCATGGAGATAGAAGAGTCAGACGTGGAACCACCATGGAGATATGAGATGAGGTCAGACGTGGAACACCATGGAGATAGAAGATCAGACGTGGAACACAATGGAGATAGAAGATCAGACGTGGAACACCATGGAGATAGAACACAGACGTGGAACACCATGGAGATAGAAGATCAGACGTGGAACACCATGGAGATAAGAACACAGATGTGGCACACCATGGAGATAGAACTACAGACGTGGAACACCATGGAGAATAGAAGAACAGACGTGGAACACCATGGAGATAGAACACAGACGTGGAACACCATGGAGATAGAAGATCAGACGTGGAACACCATGGAGATAGAACACAGACGTGGAACACCATGGAGATAGAAGATCAGACGTGGAACACCATGGAGATAGAACACAGACGTGGAACACCATGGAGATAGAAAGATCAGACGTGGAACACCATGGAGATAGAAGGTCAGACGTGGAACACCATGGAGATAGAAGATCAGACGTGGAACACCATGGAGATAGAAGATCAGACGTGGAACACCATGGAGATAGAACACAGACGTGGAACACCATGGAGATAGAAGATCAGACGTGGAACACCATGGAGATAGAAGATCAGACGTGGAACACCATGGAGATAGAAGGTCAGACGTGGAACACCATGGAGATAGAAGATCAGACGTGGAACACCATGGAGATAGAACACAGACGTGGAAC
>NW_021823195.1:895564-910564 GCF_901001165.1 Salmo trutta
CTCTCTAGGGCAGCAGTAAACAGAGACTAGTCTGTAGGATTAAGACATGTTCTCTCTAGGGCAGCAGTAAACAGAGAGACTAGTCTGTAGGAGTATAGACATGTTCTCTCTAGGGCAGCAGTAAACAGAGACTATCTGTAGGAGTATAGACATGTTCTCTCTAGGGCAGCAGTAACAGAGAACTAGTCTGTAGGAGTAGACATGTTCTCTCTAGTGCAGCAGTAAACAGAGAGACTAGTCTGTAGGAGTTAAGACATGTTCTCTCTAGGCAGCAGTAAACAGAGAGACTAGTCTGTAGGAGTATAACATGTTCTCTCTAGGGCAGCAGTAAACAGAGACTATCTGTAGGAGTTATGACATGTTTCTCTGTAGGCAGCAGTAAACAGACTAGTCTGTAGGAGTTACATGTTCTCTCACTAGGGCAGCAGTAAACAGAGACTAGTCTGTAGGATTATGACATGTTCTCTAGGCAACAGTAAACAGCGAGGCTGTGTGTTGGAGTTGAGACTGAAGAAGCCTGGTGTCAAGGCGTTGGTCGCTGACTGAGGGAGATGGCTGTTTGCTATTCAGTGCTAATGCTGAGTTGGTGTTAGTTATTTAGTGATCTGAGGAGAGTTGGAGACTGGCTGTGTTCTGTAGTTTGTGTTGTAGTTAGTTTTGTGTAGTTTGTGTTGAGACTCCATGTTGAGATACCATGAGAGGGAGACTGCTATAGGAGACTGACTGCTATAGGAGACTGACTGCTATAGGAGACTGCTATAGGAGACTGCTATAGGAGACTGCTATAGGAGGGAGACTGCTATGGGAGACTGCTATAGGAGACTGCTGTAGGAGACTGCTATAGGAGACTGCTGTAGGAGGGAGACTGCTATAGGAGACTGCTATAGAAGACTGCTATGGGAAGTTGCTATAGGAGACTGCTATAGGAGACTGCTGTAGGAGGGAGACTGCTATAGGAGACTGCTATAGGAGACTGCTATAGGAGGGAGACTGCTATAGGAGACTGCTATGGGAGACTGCTATAGGAGGGAGACTGCTATAGGAGACTGCTATGGGAGACTGCTATGGGAGACTGCTATAGGAGGGAGACTGCTATAGGAGGGAGACTGCTATAGGAGACTGCTATAGGAGACTGCTATAGGAGACTGCTATAGGAGACTGCTATAGGAGGGAGACTGCTATAGGATACTGCTATGGGAGACTGCTATAGGAGACTGCTATAGGAGGGAGACTGCTATAGAAGACTGCTATAGGAGACTGCTATAGGAGACTGCTATAGGGGACTGCCATAGGAGACTGCTATGGGAGACTGCTATAGGAGGGAGACTGCTATAGGAGGGAGACCGCTATAGGAGACTGCTATAGGAGACTGCTATGGGAGACTGCTATGTGAGACTGCTATAGGAGACTGCTATAAGAGGGAGACTGCTATAGGAGACTGCTATGGGAGACTGCTATAGGAGACTGCTATAGGAAGGAGACTGCTATAGGAGACTGCTATAGGAGACTGCTATAGGAGACTGCTATAGGAGACTGCTATGGGAGACTGCTATAGGAAACTGCTATGGGAGACATCTATAGGAGGGAGACTGCTATAGGATACTGCTATGGGAGACTGCTATGGGAGACTGCTATAGGAGACTGCTATAGGAGACTGCTATAGGAGACTGCTATAGGAGACTGCTATGGGAGACTGCTATAGGAGGGAGACTGCTATAGGAGGGAGACTGCTATAGGAGACTGCTATAGGGGACTGCTATAGGAGACTGCTATGGGAGACTGCTATAGGAGACTGCTATGGGAGACTGCTATGTGAGACTGCTATAGGAGACTGCTATAGGAGACTGCTATAGGAGGGAGACTGCTATAGGAGACTGCTATAGGAGACTGCTATAGGAGGGAGACTGCTATAGGAGGGAGACTGCTATAGGAGACTGCTATGGGAGACTGCTATATGAGGGATACTGCTATAGGAGGGAGACTGCTATAGGAGACTGCTATAGGAGACTGCTATAGGAGACTGCTATGGGAGACTGCTATGGGAGACTGCTATGGGAGACTGCTATAGGAGACTGCTATGGGAGACTGCTATGGGATACTGCTATAGGAGACTGCTATAGGAGACTGCTATAGGAGACTGCTATAGGAGACTGCTATAGGAGACTGCTATGGGAGACTGCTATGGGAGACTGCTATGGGAGACTGCTATAGGAGACTGCTATAGGAGACTGACTGCTATAGGAGACTGACTGCTATAGGAGACTGCTATAGGAGACTGCTATAGGAGGGAGACTGCTATAGGAGACTGCTATAGGAGGGAGACTGCTATAGGAGACTGACTGCTATAGGAGACTGCTATAGGAGACTGCTATAGGAGGGAGACTGCTATAGGAGACTGCTATAGGAGGGAGACTGCTATAGGAGGGAGACTGCTATAGGAGACTGCTATGGGAGACTGCTATGGGAGACTGCTATAGGAGGGAGACTGCTATAGGAGACTGCTATGGGAGACTGCTATAGGAGACTGCTATGGGAGACTGCTATAGGAGACTGCTATGGGAGACTGCTATGGGAGACTGACTGCTATTGGAGACTGACTGCTATAGGAGACTGCTATGGGAGACTGCTATCGTTCCTGGTGCTAAAGGCTATCATATACTTCATCAGAGACTAGTCTGTAGGAATATTGACATGGTGCTAAAGGCTAAAGGCTATCATATACTTCATCAGAGACTAGTCTGTAGGAGTAGAGACATGGTGCTAAAGGCTAAAGGCTAAAGGCTATCATATACTTCATCAGAGACTAGTCTGTAGGAGTAGAGACATGGTGCTAAAGGCTAAAGGCTAAAGGCTATCATATACTTCATCAGAGACTAGTCTGTAGGAGTAGAGACATGGTGCTAAAGGCTAAAGGCTAAAGGCTATCATATACTTCATCAGAGACTAGTCTGTCTATCATACATGTTTATTCCTCTGGCTGGTTCCACTTGTTGCTTCATCATATGGCTGTTTGCCTTCTGCTCCACACTGTCTGAATGTGCTTCTCTGGAATAACAGCTGAATAATATAATAGTATAGCCTCATATAGTGGATTAGAGACAGATATAGTAGCATAGCCTAAAATAGTGTATTAGAGACATATAATAGTATAGATAGATATAATAGCATAGCCTAATATAGTGGATAAGAGACTGATATAATAGTATAGCCTAATATAGTGGATAAGACACTAGACTACTAGACTACTAGATATAGTAGCACCTGGTACAGGACATACTGTGGTGATGTAGAGAACCCCTGGTACAGGACATACTGTGGTGAGAACACCTGGTACAGGACATACTGTGGTGATGTAGAGAACACCTGGTACAGGACATACTGTGATGAGAACACCTGGTACAGGACATACTGTGATGAGAACACCTGGTACAGGACATACTGTGGTGATGTAGAGAACACCTGGTACAGGACATTCTGTAATGATGTAGAGAACACCTGGTACAGGACATACTGTGATGAGAACACCTGGTACAGGACATACTGTGGTGAGAACACCTGGTACAGGACATACTGTGGTGATGTAGAGAACACCTGGTACAGGACATACTGTGATGAGAACACCTGGTACGGGACATACTGTGGTGAGAACACCTGGTACAGGACATACTGTGATGATGTAGAGAACACCTGGTACAGGACATACTGTGATGAAAACACCTGGTACAGGACATACTGTGATGAGAACACCTGGTACAGGACATACTGTGATGATGTAGAGAACACCTGGTACAGGACATACTGTGATGATGTAGAGAACACCTGGTACAGGACATACTGTGATGAGAACACCTGGTACAGGACATACTGTGGTGATGTAGAGAACACCTGGTACAGGACATAGTGTGGTGATGTAGAGAACACCTGGTACAGGACATACTGTGGTGATGTAGAGAACACCTGGTACAGGACATACTGTGGTGATGTAGAGAACACCTGGTACAGGACATACTGTGGTGAGAACACTTGGTACAGGACATACTGTGATGAGAACACCTGGTACAGGACATACTGTGATGATGTAGAGAACACCTGGTACAGGACATACTGTGATGAGAACACCTGGTACCAGAACATACTGTGATGAGAACACCTGGTACAGGACATACTGTGATGAGAACACCTGGTACAGGACATACTGTGGTGATTGTAGAGAACACCTGGTACAGGACATACTGTGATGAGAACACCTGGTACAGGACATACTGTGGTGATGTAGAGAACACCTGGTACAGGACATACTGTGATGAGAACACCTGGTACAGGACATACTGTGATGGTGTAGAGAACACCTGGTACAGGACATACTGTGGTGATGTAGAGAACACCTGGTACAGGACATACTGTGATGAGAACACCTGGTACAGGACATACTGTGGTGATGTAGAGAACACCTGGTACAGGACATACTGTGGTGATGTAGAGAACACCTGGTACAGGACATACTGTGATGATGTAGAGAACACCTGGTACAGGACATACTGTGATGATGTAGAGAACACCTGGTACAGGACATACTGTGGTGATGTAGAGAACACCTGGTACAGGACATACTGTGATGATGTAGAGAACACCTGGTACAGGGCATACTGTGGTGAGAACACCTGGTACAGGACATACTGTGGTGATGTAGAGAACACCTGGTACAGGACATACTGTGGTGATGTAGAGAACACCTGGTACAGGACATACTGTGATGAGAACACCTGGTACAGGACATACTGTGGTGATGTAGAGAACACCTGGTACAGGACATACTGTGGTGATGTAGAGAACACCTGGTACAGGACATACTGTGATGAGAACACCTGGTACAGGACATACTGTGGTGATGTAGAGAACACCTGGTACATTACATACTGTGATGAGAACACCTGGTACAGGACATACTGTGGTGATGTAGAGAACACCTGGTACAGGACATACTGTGGTGATGTAGAGAACACCTGGTACAGGACATACTGTGATGAGAACACCTGGTACAGGACATACTGTGGTGATGTAGAGAACACCTGGTACAGGACATACTGTGGTGATGTAGAGAACACCTGGTACAGGACATACTGTGATGAGAACACCTGGTACAGGACATACTGTGATGATGTAGAGAACACCTGGTACAGGGCATACTGTGGTGATGTAGAGAACACCTGGTACAGGACATACTGTGATGAGAACACCTGGTACAGGACATACTGTGATGATGTAGAGAACACCTGGTACAGGACATACTGTGATGAGAACACCTGGTACAGGACATACTGTGGTGATGTAGAGAACACCTGGTACAGGACATACTGTGGTGATGTAGAGAACACCTGGTACAGGACATACTGTGATGAGAACACCTGGTACAGGACATACTGTGATGATGTAGAGAACACCTGGTACAGGACATACTGTGGTGATGTAGAGAACACCTGGTACAGGACATACTGTGGTGATGTAGAGAACACCTGGTACAGGACATACTGTGATTTTGTAGATCTAGTTTACTGTTTAGCTATTTATCAGTCTTATGGGGCTGAAAGCTGTTCAGGAGCCTGTTGGTGTCAGACTTGATGCACCGGTACCTGCTGTGCTTTAGCAGAGAGACCAGTCTATGATCTGGGTGGCTGCAGTCTGTAATGGGGTTTAATGAGGTTTCCAGGGACTCAGCAGAAGCAGAGGGAACAGTCTATGATCTGGGTGGCTGCAGTCTGTAATGGGGTTTCCAGGGACTCAGCAGAAGCAGAGGGAGCAGTCTATGATCTGGGTGGCTGCAGTCTGTAATGGGGTTTCCAGGGACTCAGCAGAAGCCCTGATGAAGAGCAACAGGTGCTGCCCCCTGCTGGGGCGTCTGCTGAGTCCTCCATGTGTTATCTGGTGACCTGCTGTGTGGATAACAACAGCTTTTAATAACCGATTCTAATAAGACCTGTTAGAGAAGACTTGTTGTGTGTTAGTCAGGTCCCAATTACAAGAGTTAATGAGAACTGTTGTTGTCATTAATAAGAGGTTATTACAAGAGTTAATGAGAACTGTTGTCATTAATAAGAGGTTATTACAAGAGTTAATGAGAACTGTTGTTGTCATTAATAAGAGGTTATTACAAGAGTTAATGAGAACTGTTGTCATTAATAAGAGGTTAAACAGAGGAAAGAGACTGGTAGAAACCCTCTCCTTATGAGGACTATATACCAGTCTTAGTACAGTAAGGAACTGAGTTAACTAGACTGGTAGAAACCCTCTCCTTATGAGGACTATATACCAGTCTTAGTACAGTAAGGAACTGAGTTAGTTAGACTGGTAGAAACCCTCTCCTTATGAGGACTATATACCAGTCTCAGTACAATAAGGAACTGAGTTAGTTAGACTGGTAGAACCCCTCTCCTTATGAGGACTATATACCAGTCTTAGTACAGTAAGGACCTGAGTTAGACTGGTAGAAACCCTCTCCTTATGAGGACTATATACCAGTCTCAGTACAGTAAGGACCTGAGTTAACTAGACTGGTAGAAACCCTCTCCTTATGAGGACTATATACCAGTCTTAGTACAGTAAGGACCTGAGTTAGACTGGTAGAAACCCTCTCCTTATGAGGACTATATACCAGTCTTAGTACAGTAAGGACCTGAGTTAGCTCGGTGTCCTAGTTCACTGGAGAACAGTGAATTTCATGCCTGATGAGTTACCAGCCCCTGGCGTTGTGTTGCTGTGTGGACTCGGTTGTTTTCAACACAACGAGAACGCCTTCCCTCGTCTATCTCTGGGTTCTCCTGCCACTATGGCAGCGGCCCAAATGGCAACCTATTCCCTATGGGCCCTGTCCAAAAGTAGTGCACTATATAGGGAATATGGCTGTAGTATAAAGTAGTGCACTATATAGGGAATAGGGCTGTAGTATAAAGTAGTGCACTATATAGGGAATAGGGCTGTAGTATAAAGTAGTGCACTATATAGGGAATAGGGCTGTAGTATAAAGTAGTGCACTGTATAGGGAATAGGACTGTAGTATAAAGTAGTGCCCTATATAGGGAATAGGGAGCCATTTGGGAAGCAGCCTGTGTCACTCTGTACAGTTGATTTAACCTAATGATGATGGGTCATGTTCTGGAAGGAAATGCCCTCATCTCCTTCTCCTGCATTACAGACTGTAGTCAGTTCCCTCTCTGACTAGGTTAGGTTTATAACAGTAGTCAGTTCCCTCTCTGACTAGGTTAGGTTTATAACAGACAGTAGTCAGTTCCCTCTCTGACTAGGTTAGGTTTATAACAGACAGTAGCCAGTTCCCTCTCTGACTAGGTTAGGTTTATAACAGACAGTAGTCAGTTCCCTCTCTGACTAGGTTAGGTTTATAACAGACAGTAGTCAGTTCCCTCTCTGACTAGGTTAGGTTTATAACAGTAGTCAGTTCCCTCTCTGACTAGGTTAGGTTTATAACAGACAGTAGTCAGTTCCCTCTCTGACTAGGTTAGGTTTATAACAGTAGTCAGTTCCCTCTCTGACTAGGTTAGGTTTATAACAGTAGTCAGTTCCCTCTCTGACTAGGTTAGGTTTATAACAGTAGTCAGTTCCCTCTCTGACTAGGTTAGGTTTATAACAGTAGTCAGTTCCCTCTCTGACTAGGTTAGGTTTATAACAGACAGTAGTCAGTTCCCTCTCTGACAAGGTTAGGTTTATAACAGACAGTAGTCAGTTCCCTCTCTGACTAGGTTAGGTTTATAACAGACAGTAGTCAGTTCCCTCTCTGACTAGGTTAGGTTTATAACAGTAGTCAGTTCCCTCTCTGACTAGGTTAGGTTTATAACAGACAGTAGTCAGTTCCCTCTCTGACTAGGTTAGGTTTATAACAGACAGTAGTCAGTTCCCTCTCTGACTAGGTTAGGTTTATAACAGACAGTAGTCAGTTCCCTCTCTGACTAGGTTAGGTTTATAACAGTAGTCAGTTCCCTCTCTGACTAGGTTAGGTTTATAACAGACAGTAGTCAGTTCCCTCTCTGACTAGGTTAGGTTTATAACAGACAGTAGCCAGTTCCCTCTCTGACTAGGTTAGGTTTATAACAGACAGTAGTCAGTTCCCTCTCTGACTAGGTTAGGTTTATAACAGTAGTCAGTTCCCTCTCTGACTAGGTTAGGTTTATAACAGACAGTAGTCAGTTCCCTCTCTGACTAGGTTAGGTTTATAACAGACAGTAGTCAGTTCCCTATCTGACTAGGTTAGGTTTATAACAGACAGTAGTCAGTTCCCTCTCTGACTAGGTTAGGTTTATAACAGTAGTCAGTTCCCTCTCTGACTAGGTTAGGTTTATAACAGACAGTAGTCAGTTCCCTCTCTGACTAGGTTAGGTTTATAACAGTAGTCAGTTCCCTCTCTGACTAGGTTAGGTTTATAACAGTAGTCAGTTCCCTCTCTGACTAGGTTAGGTTTATAACAGTAGTCAGTTCCCTCTCTGACTAGGTTAGGTTTATAACAGACAGTAGTCAGTTCCCTCTCTGACTAGGTTAGGTTTATAACAGTAGTCAGTTCCCTCTCTGACTAGGTTAGGTTTATAACAGACAGTAGTCAGTTCCCTCTCTGACTAGGTTAGGTTTATAACAGACAGTAGTCAGTTCCCTCTCTGACTAGGTTAGGTTTATAACAGACAGTAGTCAGTTCCCTCTCTGACTAGGTTAGGTTTATAACAGACTGTAGTCAGTTCCCTCTCTGACTAGGTTAGGTTTATAACAGACAGTAGCCAGTTCCCTCTCTGACTAGGTTAGGTTTATAACAGTAGTCAGTTCCCTCTCTGACTAGGTTAGGTTTATAACAGTTGATACTCCGTTCTCAGTGGATTATTACTATGGGGTTTGATGACCACAGACCCACAGGAATACAGTTTTTACAGTGGAATTAGCAGCAGAGAAATGAAACATACATCACAACAACAACAACAGTCCCAGAGCCTCTGGTCTCCTCTCAGTCAGCTGTAAGGTCTTTACAACAGTCCCAGAGCCTCTGGTCTCCTCTCAGTCAGCTGTAAGGTCTTTACAACAGTCCCAGAGCCTCTGGTCTCCTCTCAGTCAGCTGTAAGGTGTTTACAACAGTCCCAGAGCCTCTGGTCTCCTCTCAGTCAGCTGTAAGGTCTTTACAACAGTCCCAGAGCCTCTGGTCTCCTCTCAGTCAACTGTAAGGTCTTTACAACAGTCCCAGAGCCTCTGGTCTCCTCTCAGTCAGCTGTAAAGGTCTTTACAACAGTCCCAGAGCCTCTGGTCTCCTCTCAGTCAGCTGTAAGGTCTTTACAACAGTCCCAGAGCCTCTGGTCTCCTCTCAGTCAGCTGTAAAGGTCTTTACAACAGTCCCAGAGCCTCTGGTCTCCTCTCAGTCAGCTGTAAGGTCTTTACAACAGTCCCAGAGCCTCTGGTCTCCTCTCAGTCAGCTGTAAGGTCTTTACAACAGTGCCAGAGCCTCTGGTCTCCTCTCAGTCAGCTGTAAGGTCTTTACAACAGTCCCAGAGCCTCTGGTCTCCTCTCAGTCAGCTGTAAAGCTCTTTACAACAGTCCCAGAGCCTCTGGTCTCCTCTCAGTCAGCTGTAAAGGTCTTTACAACAGTCCCAGAGCCTCTGGTCTCCTCTCAGTCAGCTGTAAGGTCTTTACAACAGTCCCAGAGCCTCTGGTCTCCTCTCAGTCAGCTGTAAAGGTCTTTACAACAGTCCCAGAGCCTCTGGTCTCCTCTCAGTCAGCTGTAAGGTCTTTACAACAGTCCAGAGCCTCTGGTCTCCTCTCAGTCAGCTGTAAGGTCTTTACAACAGTGCCAGAGCCTCTGGTCTCCTCTCAGTCAGCTGTAAGGTCTTTACAACAGTCCCAGAGCCTCTGGTCTCCTCTCAGTCAGCTGTAAAGGTCTTTACAACAGTCCCAGAGCCTCTGGTCTCCTCTCAGTCAGCTGTAAGGTCTTACAACAGTCCCAGAGCCTCTGGTCTCCTCTCAGTCAGCTGTAAGGTCTTTACAACAGTCCCAGAGCCTCTGGTCTCCTCTCAGTCAGCTGTAAAGGTCTTTACAACAGTCCCAGAGCCTCTGGTCTCCTCTCAGTCAGCTGTAAGGTCTTACAACAGTCCCAGAGCCTCTGGTCTCCTCTCAGTCAGCTGTAAGGTCTTTACAACAGTCCCAGAGCCTCTGGTCTCCTCTCAGTCAGCTGTAAAGGTCTTTACAACAGTCCCAGAGCCCCTGGTCTCCTCTCAGTCAGCTGTAAGGTCTTTACAACAGTCCCAGAGCCTCTGGTCTCCTCTCAGTCAGCTGTAAAGGTCTTTACAACAGTCCCAGAGCCTCTGGTCTCCTCTCAGTCAGCTGTAAGGTCTTTACAACAGTCCCAGAGCCTCTGGTCTCCTCTCAGTCAGCTGTAAAGGTCTTTACAACAGTCCCAGAGCCTCTGGTCTCCTCTCAGTCAGCTGTAAGGTCTTTACAACAGCCCCAGAGCCTCTGGTCTCTCTCAGTCAGCTGTAAAGGTCTTTACAACAGTCCCAGAGCCTCTGGTCTCCTCTCAGTCAGCTGTAAGGTCTTTGAAGGTGTCTGTAGACACACAGGACAGGAAGTCATTAATGTATCACAGAGAAGCTCCTCTCTCTGTCTATTCTTTCTTATCGATGGGTTTATTGTCAGGGCCATGCTCAACATGCCACTACACCAACTTTAGCTAGATAGCCCATTTTCATCTGTAGTCCCTGGACAGAAAACCATCATCATCAAAACATCATTAAAATACTACAATATAACACACTAGTAAAATATCTATATATATAACAAATCAAAATATACAACAATAGACAATATAATGCTCATATTACATCAGAGTTGAAAAGTCTTGTTGTCCTACGGTATGTGACATCTTAAGAGTCAGAATGTCTTTATGTTCATATGGCTGGTTTTCCTTTAGACTCCTTTGTCAGGTTTTCCTAGAAGCTAACAAAGGTAGTGGACTCTCTCACACTGGTTAGCTGGGCGTTACTTCATCCAGACGCTCTGACTGAGAAAAGATGTCTGGACTAATGTGGTGTCCCTAAACGGAGTTGAGCTGTCCCCTCTGGTCAAACAGCTTGTCCTCCTGGTATTGTACTTGAAATATGTAGCAAACTGCAGTCTCCTGCATCAATCTGGAGAACTGGCACTTTAACATGGATTAAAAACATGACTTGATGCAGTTGAAGAGGAGAACAGTAAACAACAATAGTTGGTACATTTAGCATCACATCACAGAGGATCACATCACATCACAGAGGATCACATCACATCACAGAGGATCACATCACAGAGGATCACATCACAGAGGATCACATCACATCACAGAGGATCACATCACATCACAGAGGATCACATCACAGAGGATCACATCACAGAGGATCACATCACAGAGGTTCACATCACATCACAGAGGATCATATCACAGAGGATCACATCACATCACATCATAGAGGATCACATCACATCACATCACAGAGGATCACATCCCAGAGGATCACATCACAGAGGATCACATCATAGAGGATCACATCATAGAGGATCACATCACATCATAGAGGATCAGATCACATCATAGAGGATGACATCACATCATAGAGGATCACATCACATCACAGAGGTTCACATCACAGAGGACCACATCACAGAGGATCACATCACATCACAGAGGATCACATCACAGAGGATCACATCACAGAGGATCACATCACATCACAGAGGACCACATCACAGAGGATCACATCACAGAGGATCACATCACATCACAGAGGGTCACATCACATCACAGAGGATCACATCACAGAGGTTCACATCACAGAGGTTCACATCACATCACAGAGGATCATATCACAGAGGATCACATCACATCACATCATAGAGGATCACATCACAGAGGATCACATCACATCACAGAGGATCACATCACATCACAGAGGATCACATCATAGAGGATCACATCATAGAGGATCACATCACATCATAGAGGATCAGATCACATCATAGAGGATGACATCACATCATAGAGGATCACATCACATCACAGAGGTTCACATCACATCACAGAGGATCACATCACAGAGGATCACATCACAGAGGATCACATCATATCACAGAGGATCACATCACAGAGGATCACATCACAGAGGATCACATCACATCACAGAGGATCACATCACATCACAGAGGATCACATCATAGAGGATCACATCATAGAGGATCACATCACATCACAGAGGATCACATCACATCATAGAGGATCACATCACAGAGGATCACATCACAGAGGATCACATCACATCACAGAGGATAACATCACATCATAGAGGATCACATCACAGAGGCTCACATCACAGAGGATCACATCACATCACAAAGTACAGTAATGTCTATTGGTTACATACCTGCTCCACCAGTAATATCTATTGGTTACATACCTGCTCCAACAGTAATATATATTGGTCACATACCTGCTCCAACAGTACAGTAATATCTATTGGTTACATACCTGCTCCAACAGTACAGTAATATCTATTGGTCACATACCTGCTCCAACAGTAATATCTATTGGTCACATACCTGCTCCAACAGTACAGTAATATCTATTGGTCACATACCTGCTCCACCAGTACAGTAATATCTATTGGTCACATACCTGCTCCAACAGTACAGTAATATCTATTGGTTACATACCTGCTCCAAGAGTAATATCTATTGGTCACATACCTGCTCCAACAGTAATATCTATTGGTCACATACCTGCTCCAACAGTAATATCTATCGGTCACATACCTGCTCCAACAGTAATATCTATTGGTCACATACCTGCTCCAACAGTACAGTAATATCTATTGGTTACATACCTGCTCCAACAGTACAGTAATATCTATTGGTCACATACCTGCTCCAACAGTAATATATATTGGTCACATACCTCCTCCAACAGTAATGTATATTGGTTACATACCTGCTCCACCAGTAATATCTATTGGTTACATACCTGCTCCAACAGTAATATATATTGGTCACATACCTGCTCCAACAGTACAGTAATATCTATTGGTCACATACCTGCTCCAACAGTACAGTAATATCTATTGGTCACATACCTGCTCCAACAGTACAGTAATATCTATTGGTTACATACCTGCTCCAACAGTACAGTAATATCTATTGGTCACATACCTGCTCCAACAGTAATATATATTGGTCACATACCTCCTCCAACAGTAATATCTATTGGTCACACACCTGCTCCAACAGTAATATCTATTGGTTACATACCTGCTCCACAGTACTATCTATTGGTTACATACCTGCTCCAACAGTACAGTAATATCTATTGGTTACATACCTGCTCCAACAGTACAGTAAATCTATTGGTTACATACCTGCAAGTAATATCTATGGTTACATACCTGCCACAGTACAGTAATATCTATTGGTTACATACCTGCTCCAACAGTAATATCTATTGGTCACATACCTGCTCCAACAGTACAGTAATATCTATTGGTCACATACCTGCTCCAACAGTAATATCTATTGGTTACATACCTGCTCCAACAGTACAGTAATATCTATTGGTCACATACCTGCTCCAACAGTAATATCTATTGGTCACATACCTGCTCCAACAGTAATATCTATTGGTCACATACCTGCTCCAACAGTAATATCTATTGGTCACATACCTGCTCCAACAGTACAGTAATATCTATTGGTTACATACCTGCTCCAACAGTAATATCTATTGGTCACATACCTGCTCCAACAGTAATATCTATTGGTCACATACCTGCTCCAACAGTAGATTAGGATAGAATGCAGTATATATATATATATATATATATATATGTGATGAGTAATGCTAAATATGTAAACACTATTAAAGTCGCCAGTGTTCCATTATTACTGTGACTAGTGTTCCATTATTACAGTGACCAGTGTTCCATTATTACAGTGACTAGTGTTCCATTATTACAGTGACTAGTGTTCCATTATTACAGTGACTAGTGTTCCATTATTAAAGTGACTAGTGTTCCATTATTAAAGTGACTAGTGTTCCATTATTAAAGTGACTAGTGTTCCATTATTAAAGTGACTAGTGTTCCATTATTACATTGACTAGTGTTCCATTATTAAAGTTACTAGTGTTCCATTATTAAAGTGACTAGTGATCCATTATTAAAGTGGCCAGTGTTCCATTATTAAAGTGACCAGTGTTCCATTATTAAAGGGGCCAGTGTTGCATTATTAAAGGGGCCAGTGTTCCATTATTACAGTGACTAGTGTTCCATTATTACAGTGACTAGTGTTCCATTATTACAGTGACTAGTGTTCCGTTATTACAGTGACTAGTGTTCCATTATTAAAGGGACTAGTGTTCCATTATTACAGTGACTAGTGTTCCATTATTACAGTGACTAGTGTTCCGTTATTACAGTGACTAGTGTTCCATTATTAAAGGGACTAGTGTTCCATTATTAAAGTGACTAGTGTTCCATTATTACAGTGACTAGTGTTCCATTATTACAGTGACTAGTGTTCCGTTATTACAGTGACTAGTGTTCCATTATTAAAGTGACCAGTGTTCCATTATTAAAGGGACTAGTGTTCCATTATTAAAGTGACTAGAGTTCCATTATTAAAGTGACCAGTGTTCCATTATTAAAGTGACCAGTGTTCCATTATTAAAGGGACTAGTGTTCCATTATTACAGTGACCAGTGTTCCATTATTACAGTGATTAGTGTTCCATTATTAAAGTGACTAGTGTTCCACAATTAGAGTGACCAGTGTTCCATTATTAAAGTGACCAGTGTTCCATTTTTAAAGTGACCAGTGTTCCATTATTAAAGTGACCAGTGTTCCATTTTTAAAGTGACTAGTGTTCCATTATTAAAGTGACCAGTGTTCCATTATTAAAGTGACTAGTGTTCCACTATTAGAGTGACCAGTGTTCCATTATTAAAGT
>NW_021823195.1:915564-943748 GCF_901001165.1 Salmo trutta
AACGAGGAAGTATTTATCCCGGGACATGCCCAGCCCAGGGGTGTCTGCATGGAGAGAGTCTCCTCAATGAACGAGGAAGTATTTATCCCGGGACATGCCCAGCCCAGGGGTGTCTGCATGGAGAGAGTCTCCTCAATGAACGAGGAAGTATTTATCCCGGGACATGCCCAGCCCAGGGGTGTCTGCATGGAGAGAGTCTCCTCAATGAACGAGGAAGTATTTATCCCGGGACACGCCCAGCCCAGGGGTGTCTGCATGGAGAGAGTCTCCTCAATGAACGAGGAAGTATTTATCCCGGGACACGCCCAGCCCAGGGGTGTCTGCATGGAGAGAGTCTCCTCAATGAACGAGGAAGAGTTGTATTTATCCCGGGACATGCCCAGCCCAGGGGTGTCTGCATGGAGAGAGTCTCCTCAATGAACGAGGAAGTATTTATCCCGGGACATGCCCAGCCCAGGTGTGTCTGCATGGAGAGAGACTCCTCAATGAACGAGGAAGTATTTATCCTAGGACACGCCCAGCCCAGGTGTGTCCCATTTTGCTGACGACCCTCCCGGCTCCGCCCACCGACATCCTAATAAGGAAAACAAGAGTGAAGTATTTATCCCGGGACAAACCCGAACCCAGACCCTCTAACGTGTTGCATAGACAAGGCTGTTGTAAAGATAGACCCTCTAACGTGTTCCATAGACAAGGCTGTTGTAAAGATAGACCCTCTAACGTGTTCCATAGACAAGGCTGTTGTAAAGATAGACCCTCTAACGTGTTGCATAGACAAGGCTGTTGTAAAGATAGACCCTCTAACGTGTTCCATAGACAAGGCTGTTGTAAAGATAGACCCTCTAACGTGTTCCATAGACAAGGCTGTTGTAAAAATAGACTCTCTAACGTGTTCCATAGACAAGGCTGTTGTAAAGATAGACCCTCTAACGTGTTCCATAGACAAGGCTGTTGTAAAGATAGACCCTCTATCGTGTTCCATAGACAAGGCTGTTGTAAAGATAGACCCTCTAACGTGTTCCATAGACAAGGCTGTTGTAAAGATAGACCCTCTAACGTGTTCCATAGACAAGGCTGTTGTAAAGATAGATCCTCTAACGTGTTCCATAGACAAGGCTGTTGTAAAGATAGACCCTCTAACGTGTTCCATAGACAAGGCTGTTGTAAAGATAGACCCTCTAACGTGTTCCATAGACAAGGCTGTTGTAAAGATAGACCCTCTAACGTGTTCCATAGACAAGGCTGTTGTAAAGATAGACCCTCTAACGTGTTCCATAGACAAGGCTGTTGTAAAGATAGACCCTCTAACGTGTTGCATAGACAAGGCTGTTGTAAAGATAGACCCTCTAACGTGTTAGAACAAGCCATTTAGTCTGCCTGTTAGACTGTCAGTCTGTCTGTAGTATCAACAGGATCTACAGTCTGTCTGTTAGACTGTCAGTCTGTCTGTAGTATCAACAGGTTCTACAGTCTGTCTGTTAGACTGTCAGTCTGCCTGTTAGACTGTCAGTCTGTCTGTTAGACCGTCAGTCTGTCTGTAGTAACACCAGGATCTACAGTCTGTAGTGTTATGTAGAGTCATGGTCTCCAGCTGTTGTGTTGAACGCAGGGCTGGTGTTTCTGACCTGGTGTTGTCGTTTGGTTGTTAAGGGATTCAGGCAAAGAAATCAATGGAGTCTGTCAATTTATATTGATCCCAGACTGTCTCTGCCTACAGCCCTGCAGCCACAGAAAACAGGTTTGACGCTGAGGAACGTTGCCATGCCCAGTCTCACTTCTCATCACATCTGCTTCAACTGAAACCCGTATACATGTTGTGAGATGCTGAATGTTCAGCCTAAGATGTTGCCTGTTTGAAACAACAAATTCAACTGGATTTGCCTGAAAGTCAGAAGGTTGTTTTGAATGTCAGCTCGGTGTGAAATCCACTGCAGAGTCTCCAGCTCTATAAGCGGAGCTACTGTTGTCTTTTTGGCAACAAGCTAACGAGTCCATCAGTAACTGGCTGTGGTGCTGGACTCACAATATGAAAGCTCACTAGGAGGAATACAGAGCTCTCCTCTCCTCTGCTGGTTATGGCAGCTGTCTTTGTCCCAGGCCAGGGTGGGGTGGGTGGTGGGGAAGGGGCAATGGGCTTAGAGACAGGATGGGTTGGGGAATGTATGAGCCCCTCAGTTTGCCATCACATCGATGTCACGTCCTGACCATAGTAAGAGGTTATTTTCTATGGTAGAGTAGGGCAGGGCGTGACGAAGGGGTGTTTTGTGTTTTTCTATGTTTTGTATTTCTGTGTTGAAGTTCTAGTTTTTCTATTTGTTGTTTTTTGGGTTGATCTCCAATTGGAGGCAGCTGGTCCTCGTTGTCTCTAATTGGAGATCATATTTAAGTAGGGTTTTTTTCTTCCTGGGTTTTGTGGGTGATTATATTTTGAGTAGTGTTTGTTTCTCTCTGCGTCACGGTTTGTTGTTTTGTTAATTCAGTTATTTATGTTTTGCAAAGTTTCACGGATTTAACAAAATGTGGAACTACAACCACGCTGCACTTTGGTCGGCTCCTTTCGACAGCCGTGACACATGGATACAAAACCCCCTGCTGCCTCGGTGTACGGGGCCTTATCCCTGCTGCCTCGGTGTACTGGGCCTTATCCCTGCTGCCTCGGTGTACTGGGCCTTATCCCTGCTGCCTCGATGTGCCGGGCCTTATCCCTGCTGCCTCGGTGTGCTGGGCCTTAACCCTGCTGCCTCGGTGAGCCTGGTCTTATCTCTGCTGCCTCGGTGTGCTGGGCCTTATCCCTGCTGCCTCGGTGTGCCGGGCCTTATCCCTGCTGCCTCGGTGAGCCTGGTCTTATCCCTGCTGCCTCGGTGTGCTGGGCCTTATCCCTGCTGCCTCAGTGTGCTGGGCCTTATCCCTGCTGCCTCGGTGTGCTGGGCCTTCTCCCTGCTGCCTCGGTGTACTGGGCCTTATCTCTGCTGCCTCGGTGTACTGGGCCTTATCCCTGCTGCCTCGGTGTACTGGGCCTTATCCCTGCTGCCCTGCAAGACCGACAAGACCGACACACACCATCCCCTCCCCACAACCCTTTGTTAATGCCTCAGCCCACTAGCCCCTGCTATCCTCTCTCCTCATTGGTCCAGCCATACAGCCTATTAGCCCCTGCTATCCTCTCTCCTCATTGGTCCAGCCATACAGCCTATTAGCCCCTGCTATCCTCTCTCCTGGTCCATCCAGCCAGCTGAACCCCCTCAATAGATCCCTGTTCCCCATCCCATCCCCCCCTTTCTCCTGCAGTTCTGCTTCTGACCCTCCGACCCCTTTTCTCTTTACACAACGAGCTGATATTACTGCCCTTTTGTTGCCATGTTGACTTGTCCAACAATGAGCTGATATTACTGCCCTTTTGTTGCCATGTTGACTTGTCCAACAATGAGCTGATATTACTGCCCTTTTGTTGCCATGTTGACTTGTCCAACATGAGCTGATATTACTGCCCTTTTGTTGCCATGTTGACTTGTCCAACAATGAGCTGATATTACTGCCCTTTTGTTGCCATGTTGACTTGTCCAACAATGAGCTGATATTACTGCTACTGCCTTTTGTTGCCATGTTGCCTTGTCCAACAATGAGCTGATATTACTGCCCTTTTGTTGCCATGTTGACTTGTCCAACAATGAGCTGATATTACTGCCCTTTTGTTGCCATGTTGACTTGTCCAACAATGAGCTGATATTACTGCCCTTTTGTTGCCATGTTGACTTGTCCAACAATGAGCTGATATTACTGCCCTTTTGTTGCCATGTTGACTTGTCCAACAATGAGCTGATATTACTGCCCTTTTGTTGCCATGTTGACTTGTCCAACAATGAGCTGATATTACTGCCCTTTGTTGCCATGTTGCCTGTCCAACAATGAGCTGATATTACTACTGCCCTTTTGTTGCCATGTTGCCATTGTCCAACAATGAGCTGATAATTACTGCCCTTTTGTTGCCATGTTGACTTGTCCAACAATGAGCTGATATTACTGCCCTTTTGTTGCCATGTTGACATTGTCCAACAATGAGCTGATATTACTGCCCTTTTGTTGCCATGTTGACTTGTCCAACATGAGCTGATATTACTGCCCTTTTGTTGCCATGTTGACTTGTCCAACAATGAGCTGATATTACTGCCCTTTTGTTGCCATGTTGACTTGTCCAACAATGAGCTGATATTACTGCCCTTTTGTTGCCATGTTGACTTGTCCAACAATGAGCTGATATTACTGCCCTTTTGTTGCCATGTTGACTTGTCCAACAATGAGCTGATATTACTGCCCTTTTGTTGCCATGTTGACTTGTCCAACAATGAGCTGATATTACTGCCCTTTTGTTGCCATGTTGACTTGTCCAACAATGAGCTGATATTACTGCCCTTTTGTTGCCATGTTGACTTGTCCAACAATGAGCTGATATTACTGCCCTTTTGTTGCCATGTTGACTTGTCCAACAATGAGCTGATATTACTGCCCTTTTGTTGCCATGTTGACTTGTCCAACAATGAGCTGATATTACTGCCCTTTTGTTGCCATGTTGACTTGTCCAACAATGAGCTGATATTACTGCCCTTTTGTTGCCATGTTGACTTGTCCAACAATGAGCTGATATTACTGCCCTTTTGTTGCCATGTTGACTTGTCCAACAATGAGCTGATATTACTGCCCTTTTGTTGCCATGTTGCCTTGTCCAACAATGAGCTGATATTACTGCCCTTTTGTTGCCATGTTGACTTGTCCAACAATGAGCTGATATTACTGCCCTTTTGTTGCCATGTTGACTTGTCCAACAATGAGCTGATATTACTGCCCTTTTGTTGCCATGTTGACTTGTCCAACAATGAGCTGATATTACTGCCCTTTTGTTGCCATGTTGACTTGTCCAACAATGAGCTGATATTACTGCCCTTTTGTTGCCATGTTGCCTTGTCCAACAATGAGCTGATATTACTGCCCTTTTGTTGCCATGTTGACTTGTCCAACAATGAGCTGATATTACTGCCCTTTTGTTGCCATGTTGCCATGTCCAACAATGAGCTGATATTACTGCCCTTTTGTTGCCATGTTGACTTGTCCAACAATGAGCTGATATTACTGCCCTTTTGTTGCCATGTTGACTTGTCCAACAATGAGCTGATATTACTGCCCTTTTGTTGCCATGTTGCCTTGTCCAACAATGAGCTGATATTACTGCCCTTTTGTTGCCATGTTGACTTGTCCAACAATGAGCTGATATTACTGCCCTTTTGTTGCCATGTTGACTTGTCCAACAATGAGCTGATATTACTGCCCTTTGTTGCCATGTTGACTTGTCCAACAATGAGCTGATATTACTGCCCTTTTGTTGCCATGTTGACTTGTCCAACAATGAGCTGATATTACTGCCCTTTTGTTGCCATGTTGACTGTTCCAACAATGAGCTGATATTACTGCCCTTTTGTTGCCATGTTGACTTGTCCAACAATGAGCTGATATTACTGCCCTTTTGTTGCCATGTTGACTTGTCCAACAATGAGCTGATATTACTGCCCTTTTGTTGCCATGTTGACTTGTCCAACAATGAGCTGATATTACTGCCCTTTTGTTGCCATGTGACTTGTCCAACAATGAGCTGATATTACTGCCCTTTTGTTGCCATGTTGACTTGTCCAACAATGAGCTGATATTACTGCCCTTTGTTGCCATGTTGACCTTGTCCAACAATGAGCTGATATTACTGCCCTTTTGTTGCCATGTTGACTTGTCCAACAATGAGCTGATATTACTGCCCTTTTGTTGCCATGTTGACTGTCCAACAATGAGCTGATATTACTGCCCTTTTGTTGCCATGTTGACTTGTCCAACAATGAGCTGATATTACTGCCCTTTTGTTGCCATGTTGACTTGTCCAACAATGAGCTGATATTACTGCCCTTTTGTTGCCATGTTGACTTGTCCAACAATGAGCTGATATTACTGCCCTTTTGTTGCCATGTTGACTTGTCCAACAATGAGCTGATATTACTGCCCTTTTGTTGCCATGTTGACTTGTCCAACAATGAGCTGATATACTGCCCCTTTTGTTGCCATGTTGACTTGTCCAACAATGAGCTGATATTACTGCCCTTTTGTTGCCATGTTGACTTGTCCAACAATGAGCTGATATTACTGCCCTTTTGTTGCCATGTTGACTTGTCCAACAATGAGCTGATATTACTGCCCTTCTGTTGCCATGTTGACTTGTCCAACAATGAGCTGATATTACTGCCCCTTTCGTTGCCCTGTTGACTTGTCCAACAATGAGCTGATATTACTGCCCTTTTGTTGCCATGTTGACTTGTCCAACAATGAGCTGATATTACTGCCCTTTTGTTGCCATGTTGACTTGTCCAACAATGAGCTGATATTACTGCCCTTTTGTTGCCATGTTGACTTGTCCAACAATGAGCTGATATTACTGCCCTTTGTTGCCATGTTGACTTGTCCAACAATGAGCTGATATTACTGCCCTTTTGTTGCCATGTTGACTTGTCCAACAATGAGCTGATATTACTGCCCTTTTGTTGCCATGTTGACTTGTCCAACAATGAGCTGATATTACTGCCCTTTTGTTGCCATGTTGACTTGTCCAACAATGAGCTGATATTAATGCCCTTTTGTTGCCATGTTGACTTGTCCAACAATGAGCTGATATTACTGCCCTTTTGTTGCCATGTTGACTTGTCCAGCAATGAGAGCTGAGTGAGCCCAACGACCCCCAAGCCCATTCATTTGATTGGCTGAATGGTGCATTATGAACAGTACACACTGTCTGGAGGTTTCTAGCCAAACCTTTTGACCGTTGTGTTAATGGGTAGGTATAAGGCCCATGGCCCATGGATTTGGTGGTAAATGTTCTCCAGCTTGGTGATGTAACTGGTACCTGTATGGATCTACAGCAGACCAGTTGGACAGGGGGAAGTCCAGTGTGTCCTACACTACTATATCAGGCCTGATACCTGTTGCTGTATGGATCTACAGCAGACCAGTTGGACAGGGGGAAGTCCTCAGGCCTGATACCTGCTGCTGTATGGATCTACAGCAGACCAGTTAGACAGGGGGAAGTCCTCAGGCCTGATACCTGCTGCTGTATGGATCTACAGCAGACCAGTTGGACAGGGGGAAGTCCAGTGTGTCCTACACTACTATATCAGGCCTGTACTCTGAGGTAAACATCACAATGGCAGTGAGGCTGTTTGAACTAGATATGGTAGGCAGGACTACAGATGGCAACGCGACAGTGTCCATTAACCAAGGTGTTTTACATATAGTTTCTACAGGTGGATTTGGGCAATGAGAACATGCAGACAGGGGATTAGAGCATGGAGGAGGAAGGTGGGACCATACCTATCTACTACTAGGTCTACCTAACGTAGAAAATTACACCTACACTTGTTTACTTGACTTTTAAAATCTAGAAAAGGACTCATTGAAATAATTTACCTCTAGCCTCTATGGGACCGGCGGGACGAATTCGTCCCACCTACGTAACAGCCAGTGTAATCCTGTGGCGCGATTTTTAAAATGTTTGAAATGCTATTACTTCAATTTCTCAAACATAGGACTATTTTACAGCTATTTAAAGACAAGACTCTCGTTAATCTAACCACACTGTCCGATTTCAAAAAGGCTTTACAACGAAAGCAAAACATTAGATTATGTCAGCAGAGTACCCAGCCAGAAATAATCAGACACCCATTTTTCAAGCTAGCATATAATGTCACAAAAACCTAAACCACAGCTAAATGCAGCACTAACCTTTTATGATCTTCATCAGATGACACACCTAGGACATTATGTTATACAATACATGCATGTCTGTTCAATCAAGTTCATATTTATATCAAAAACCAGCTTTTTACATTAGCATGTGACGTTCAGAAAAAGCATACCCCCGCAAACTTCCGGGGAATTTACTAACAATTTGCTAAATTACTCACGATAAACGTTCACAAAAAGCATAACAATTATTTTAAGAATTATAGATACATTACTCCTCTATGCACTCGATATGTCCGATTTTAAAATAGCTTTTCGGATGAAGCACATTTTGCAATATTCTAAGTACATAGCCCAGCCATCACGGGCTAGCTATTTAGACACCCGGCAAGTTTAGCCTTCACCAAAATCACATTTCCTATAAGAAAAATGGTCTTACCTTTCCTGTTCTTCGTCAGAATGCACTCCCAGGACTTCTACTTCAATAACAAATGTAGGTTTGGTCCCAAATAATCCATCGTTATATCCAAAAAGCGGCGTTTTGTTCTTGCGTTCTAGACACTATCAGAATGCTAAATCACGGTCGTGCGCATGGCGCAGAACGTGACAAAACATTTCTAAATATTCCATTACCGTACTTCAAAGCATGTCAACCGCTGTTTAAAATCAATTTTTATGCAATTTATCTCGTAGAAAAGCGATAATATTCCGACCGGGAATCTGCAATTAACTAAACAGCCGAAGGAAAATACTCCACGGGGGAAAATCGCGCACGCGCCTAATTCTATTGTCCCCTGATGGGACACTTGGAAAAGGGGATTCTGTGTTTCAGCCTGAGGCTGCCTCGTAATCGTTCAGGTTTTTCCCGGGTTCTGAGAGCCTATTGGAGCCCTAGGAATTGTCACGTTACAGCTAAGATCCTGACTCTTCAATAAACAGAAGCAAGAACAACAACACCTTGTCAGACAGGGTACTTCCTGCATGAAACCTTCTCAGGTTTTTGCCTGCCATAGGAGTTCTGTTATACTCACAGACACCATTCAAACAGTTTTAGAAAATTTAGGGTGTTTTCTATCCAAACCTGAACAATAATATGCATATTCTAGCTTCTGAGTTGGTGTAGGAGGCAGTTAAAAATGGGCACATATTTAAATTCTCAATGCTGCCCCCTAGCCCGTAGAGGCTAGCAAGTTTTCCTGTCGACGCGCTGCAGTAGGTAAGATAAGCGAAGCAGAAGACGAGTCCATCAGTTGGGTTGTTTGACTGTTCTCATAACAACGTTCTGAATGAGGAGGGTAAACCCTGTGGGTTTTCCTCTGATCTCTCTGTCAGAAAGACACAGTCATTATTGGGTTTCCTCTGATCTCTCTGTTAGAAAGACACAGTCATTATTGGGTTTCCTCTGATCTCTCTGTTAGAAAGACACAGTCATTATTGGGTTTTCATCTGATCTCTCTGTCAGAAAGACACAGTCATTATTGGGTTTTCATCTGATCTCTCTGTTAGAAAGACTGGGTTAGCGGTTAGCTGTTAGCGGGTAGGGTTAGGGGGTAGGGTTAGGGGTTAGGGGTTAGGGTTAGGGGTTAGGGTTAGGGGTTAGGGTTAGGGGTTAGGGGTTAGGGTTAGGAGTTAGGGGGTAGGGTTAGGGGTTAGTGTTACGGGTTAGGGGTTAGAGGTTAGGGGTTAGGGTTAGGGTTAGGGGTTAGTGTTACGGGTTAGGGGTTAGAGGTTAGGGGTTAGGGTTAGGGGTTAGGGGTTAGGGTTAGGGTTAGGGGTTAGGGTTGGGGTTAGGGGTTAGTGTTAGGGGTTAGGGGTTAGGGGCTAGGGGTTAGGGGTTAGAGTTGGGGGTAGGGGTTAGGGGGTAGGGGGTAGGGGGTAGGGTTATGGTTAGGGTTGGGGGTAGGGGTAGTGTTAGGGGTTAGGGGGTTAGGGGTTAGAGTTAGGGTTAGGGGTTAGGGAGTAGAGGTTAGGGGTTAGGGTTAGGGGGTTAGAGGTTAGGGGTTAGGGTTAGGGGGTAGGGTTAGGGTTAGGGTTGGGGTTAGGGTTAGGGGTTAGGGTTAGGGTTAGGGTTAGGGGTTAGGGGTTAGAGTTAGGGGTTAGGGGTTAGGGTTAGGGGTTAGAGTTAGGGGGTTAGGGGGTTAGGGGGTAGGGGTTAGGGTTAGGGGGTTAGGGGTTAGGGGTTAGGGGGTGGAGATAACATGGCATGTCTGTGACATCCAGTCAAAATGAAAGTGATCTAGTTGGTTTGAATTATTGGAAACCATTGCTTTGACTGCCGTATTGCCCAACTTTACAAACATGAATAGTCTTGTTTGTTGATTGCAGGAACTTTGCCTTGCACTATTTTTGGTCTGTGTGTGTGTGTGTGTGTGTGTGTGTGTGTGTGTGTGTGTGTGTGTGTGTGTGTGTGTGTGTGTGTGTGTGTGTGTGTGTGTGTGTGTTCGTTCGTTCCTCACCAACACAGTAGTTCTGGAATGATCCATCCTCCTCTCAGTACACTGCTGCCACCTAGTGGAGGAGACACGAAATGCACTTTGATCCCATTTCTCTCTGATAGACATCAACATGACAGAAGGAAACAAATCTGTGTCCCAAATGACACCATATTCCCTACATAGTGCACTACTTTTGACCATAACCTTATGGGCCCTGGTCAAACGTAGTGCACTGTACAGGAGATAGGGTGTCGTCTGGGACGCTGTCAATACTTCCCATTATTGGATTAGATTTCAGTCCACTGTAGCTCTGGAAGGATCCTATCTGGTATATCCCTCCATCTCTCCTATATCTATCCACCTAATGTTATAACCTCTCTCTCCTATATCTATCCACCTAATGTTATAACCCTGTAACCTCTCTCTCTCTCCCATATCTATCCACCTAATGATATAACCCTGTAACCTCTCTCTCTCCTATATCTATCCCCCTAATGTTATAACCACTCTCTCCTATATCTATACACCTAATGTTATAACCCTGTAACCTCTCTCTCCTATATCTATCCCCCTAATGTTATAACCACTCTCTCCTATATCTATATACCTAATGTTATAAACTCTCTCTCCTATATCTATCCACCTAATGTTATAACCTCTCTCTCCTATATCTATCCACCTAATGTTATAACCTCTCTCTCCTATATCTATCCCCCTAATGTTATAACCTCTCTCTCTCCTATATCTATCCCCCTAATGTTATAACCTCTCTCTCCTATATCTATCCCCCTAATGTTATAACCTCTCTCTCCTATATCTATCCACCTAATGTTATAACCCTGTAATCTCTCTCTCTCCTATATCTATCCACCTAATGTTATAACCCTGTAACCTCTCTCTCTCCTATATCTATCCACCTAATGTTATAACCTCTCTCTCCTATATCTATCCCCCTAATGTTATAACCTCTCTCTCCTATATCTATCCCCCTAATGTTATAACCTCTCTCTCCTATATCTATCCACCTAATGTTATAAACTCTCTCTCCTATATCTATCCACCTAATGTTATAACCTCTCTCTCCTATATCTATCCACCTAATGTTATAACCTCTCTCTCCTATATCTATCCCCCTAATGTTATAACCTCTCTCTCTCTCCTATATCTATCCACCTAATGTTATAACCTCTCTCTCCTATATCTATCCCCCTAATGTTATAACCTCTCTCTCCTATATCTATCCCCCTAATGTTATAACCCTCTCTCTCCTATATCTATCCACCTAATGTTATAACCTCTCTCTCCTATATCTATCCCCCTAATGTTATAACCTCTCTCTCCTATATCTATCCACCTAATGTTATAACCCTGTAACCTCTCTCTCTCCTATATCTATCCACCTAATGTTATAATCTCTCTCTCCTATATCTATCCACCTAATGTTATAGCCCTGTAACCTCTCTCTCCTATATCTATCCCCCTAATGTTATAACCTCTCTCTCCTATATCTATCCACCTAATGTTATAGCCCTGTAACCTCTCTCTCTCTTATATCTATCCCCCTAATGTTATAACCTCTCTCTCCTATATCTATCCCCCTAATGTTATAACCTCTCTCTCCTATATCTATCCCCCTAATGTTATAACCCTGTAACCTCTCTCTCCTATATCTATCCACCTAATGTTATAGTCCTGTAACCTCTCTCTCTCCTATATCTATCCCCCTAATGTTATAACCTCTCTCCTATATCTATCCCCCTAATGTTATAGTCCTGTAACCTATCTCATCTAACCCTCTCTCTCCTACTCAGACCATGTCAGCCATTTTGAGTGTACCCATGCGGTTACCAGTCACAGTGGTCAGAGGTTCTAATCCCGTTGTTCTGATGCACTCAACCCACAGACCTGATCGTAGACAGAACGTTCAGTAGCAGGTGGCAGGTTGTCTGGATGGCCACTAGAGGGACTCAGAGATCAACGTTACAGTCATGTGGGCAGCTGTTGTCTGGATGGCCACTAGAGGGACTCAGAGATCAACGTTACAGTCATGTGGGTAACTGTTGTCTGGATGGCCACTAGAGGGACTCAGAGATCAACGTTACAGTCATGTGGGTAACTGTTGTCTGGATGGCCACTAGAGGGACTCAGAGATCAACGTTACAGTCATGTGGGTAACTGTTGTCTGGATGGCCACTAGAGGGACTCAGAGATCAACGTTACAGTCATGTGGGTAGCTGTTGTCTGGATGGCCACTAGAGGGACTCAGAGATCAACGTTATAGTTAAGGGGGTAACTGTTGTTGAAGAGTACTTTCTCTCTGAGAACTGTCTCACAAAACATATAACTACAATCCACATGTCAATGTTTTATTTTAAACTTTTTTAACTAGGCAAGTCAGTAAAGAACACATTCTTATTTACTGACTCATTTCTATAAAGGTTATAGACAAGGAACCAACAGCTTTTGCCAAGGTAGGGACCTATCAATCCTCAGTTGATGTCTGATCAGACAGAGTGTTAACCTTTCTTGGGGAGGTGGGACGCTAGCGTGCCAAATTCAAAACCACAAAATGTCATTATTCAAAGTTCTCAAACATAAGACTATTTTACACCATTTTAAAGGTACACTTCTCCTTAATGTAACCACATTGTCCGATTTCAAAAAGGCTTTACGGTGAAAGCATAAAGTTAGATTATGTTAGGACAGTTCCAATCCAAGAAAAACCACACAGCCATTTTCCTAACAAGGACAGGCATCACAAAAACCAGAAAACCAGCTAAAATTATTCACTAACCTTTGATGATCTTCATCAGATGACACTCCTAGGACATCATGTTACACAATACATGCATTTTTTTGTTCGATCAAGTTCATATTTATATCCAAAAACAGCATTTTACATTGCCGCGTGATGTTCAGAAAATATTTTGCCTCCAATACTGCCGGTGAACCAGCACAACAATTTACAAAAATACTCATCATAAACGTTGATAAAATATTAAACTGTTATTCAAAGAATTATAGATGAACATCTCCTTTATGCAACCGCTGTGACACATTTCAAAAAAGCTTCACGGGGAAAGCACAGTTTGCAATAATCTGAGTACTGCGCTCAGAAAAAGACATCAAGCAATACAGATAGCCGCCACTTTGGAGTCATCTAAAATCATAAATAGCATTAGAAATATTCACTTACCTTTGACGATCTTCATCAGAAGGCACTTCCAGGGATCCCAGGTCCACAATAAATGTTCTTTTGTTCGATAAAGTCCATAATCTATGTCCAAATATCTCCTTGTTGTTTGCGCGTTCAGTAAGCTACTCCAAATGTAGGAAGCGCAAAATGTCACGACGAAAAGTTTAAAAAAAGTTATATTTACGTTCGTTGAAACATGTCAAACGTTGTATAGCATCAATCTTTAGGGCCTTTTTAACATAACACTTCAATAATATTCCAACCGGACGATTCCAATGTCTTGAAAACCGTTTTAGAACACAGCTACCTCCTCACGTGAACGCGCGCCAATGAACTCATGTCCTATTCTGAGTCACCAACTTCCCGGCCTTCTTGTTCGCTCTCTGTTCACTGCAAAAGCCTGAAACAAGGTTATAAAGACTGTTGACATCTAGTGGAAGCCTTAGGAAGTGCAAAATGAACCCTAAGTCACTGTGTGTTAGATAGGCAATGACTTGAAAAAACTAGAAGCCTCAGATTTCCCACTTCCTGTTAGGATTTTTCTCAGATTTTTGCCTGCCATATGAGTTCTGTTATACTCACAGACATCATTCAAACAGTTTTAGAAACTTCAGAGTGTTTTCTATCCAAACCGACTAATAATATGCATATTCTAGTTCCTGGGCCAGAGTAGTAACCTGTTTAAATTGGGTACGTTTTTCATCCGGCCGAGAAAATACTGCCCCCTACCCAAGAGAGGTTAAAACTGGACGTCGTGACTGTTTATCAGTTGATGTACTGACTATGACTGAGATATGTGGTTGTCCCACCTAGCTATCTGAATATACTAACTACTGTAATATGTGGTTGTCCACCTAGCTATCTGAATATACTAACTACTGTAATATGTTGTTGTCCCTCCTAGCTATCTGAATATACTAACTACTGTAATATGTGGTCGTCCCACCTAGCTATCTGAATATACTAACTACTGTAATATGTGGTTGTCCCACCTAGCTATCTGAATATACTAACTACTGTAATATGTGGTTGTCCACCTAGCTATCTGAATATACTAACTACTGTAATATGTGGTTGTCCACCTAGCTATCTGATATACTAACTACTGTAATATGTGGTTGTCCCACCTAGCTATCTGAATATACTAACTACTGTAATATGTGGTTGTCCACCTAGCTATCTGAATATACTAACTACTGTAATATGTGGTTGTCCACCTAGCTATCTGAAGATGAATATACTAACAACTGTAATATGTGGTTGTCCACCTAGCTACCTGAATATACTAACTACTGTAATATGTGGTTGTCCACCTAGCTATCTGAATATACTAACTACTGTAATATGTGGTTGTCCACCTAGCTATCTGAAGATGAATATACTAACTACTGTAATATGTGGTTGTCCTCCTAGCTATCTGAATATACTAACTACTGTAATATGTGGTTGTCCACCTAGCTATCTGAAGATGAATATACTAACTACTGTAATATGTGGTTGTCCACCTAGCTATCTGAATATACTAACTACTGTAATATGTGGTTGTCCACCTAGCTATCTGAATATACTAACTACTGTAATATGTGGTTGTCCACCTAGCTATCTGAATATACTAACTACTGTAATATGTGGTTGTCCACCTAGCTATCTGAATATACTAACTACTGTAATATGTGGTTGTCCACCTAGCTATCTGAATATACTAACTACTGTAATATGTGGTTGTCCACCTAGCTATCTGAATATACTAACTACTGTAATATGTGGTTGTCCACCTAGCTATCTGAATATACTAACTACTGTAATATGTGGTTGTCCCACCTAGCTATCTGAATATACTAACTACTGTGATATGTGGTTGTCCCACCTAGCTATCTGAATATACTAACTACTGTAATATGTGGTTGTCCACCTAGCTATCTGAATATACTAACTACTGTAATATGTGGTTGTCCACCTAGCTATCTGAATATACTAACTACTGTAATATGTGGTTGTCCACCTAGCTATCTGAATATATTAACTACTGTAATATGTGGTCGTCCCACCTAGCTATCTGAATATACTAACTACTGTAATATGAGGTTGTCCACCTAGCTATCTGAATATACTAACTACTGTAATATGTGGTTGTCCCACCTAGCTATCTGAATATACTAACTACTGTAATATGTGGTTGTCCCACCTAGCTATCTGAATATACTAACTACTGTAATATGTGGTTGTCCACCTAGCTATCTGAAGATGAATATACTAACTACTGTAATATGTGGTTGTCCACCTAGCTATCTGAATATACTAACTACTGTAATATGTGGTTGTCCACCTAGCTATCTGAATATACTAACTACTGTAATATGTGGTCGTCCCACCTAGCTATCTGAATATACTAACTACTGTAATATGTGGTTGTCCACCTAGCTATCTGAATATACTAACTACTGTAATATGTGGTTGTCCACCTAGCTATCTGAATATACTAACTACTGTAATATGTGGTTGTCCACCTAGCTATCTGAATATACTAACTACTGGGATATGTGGTGTTCTGTTGGATTAGAGGCCTGTCCCATATACTCTATCCCTGACCAGGGCCCATAGGCTGTGTGTAGAGAGGTTGCTGTTGGATTAGAGGCCTGTCCCCTATAATCTATCTCTGACCAGGGCCCATAGGCTGTGTGTAGAGAGGTTTCTGTTGGATTAGAGGCCTGTCCCCTATACTCTACCTCTGACCAGGGTCCATAGGCTGTGTGTAGAGAGGTTTCTGTTGGATTAGAGGCCTGTCCCATATACTCTACCTCTGACCAGGGCCCATAGGCTGTGTGTAGAGAGGTTTCTGTTGGATTAGAGGCCTGTCCCATATACTCTACCTCTGACCAGGGCCCATAGGCTGTGTGTAGAGAGGTTTCTGTTGGATTAGAGGCCTGTCCCCTATACTCTACCTCTGACCATGGCCCATAGGCTGTGTGTAGAGAGGTTTCTGTTGGATCAGTGTGTTTAGTATTATAACCTGCAGTACAGTAACGGTATAATCCAGTGATTATCCATCCTGGGGCCACATCATCTCAGTGTAATCTGCTGCTGCCAGAGGAACCTCATTAAACACATAGGACCTGACAGAGCTGAGATCCCAAAGCTTCCCACTACTCTCTTTGATGTTAGAAAACTGTACTGTCTTTCTTTCACCTCCAGAAATAACCAGCAGTCCTGTAATGCTGTGGAACCCAGTGCAGGGTGGTGAGAGACTTGCAGAGACAGCAGGGATTAGCTTCTCTTTATAGGTCTCCCTCTCCCCTGGTCTGTGGCTTTAATGTTACCTTCTAATCCTCTGTAGTAGCATTAGTAAGAGAAGGTCTTGTTTCTCTGAGGATCAGACAGCTGGATCAGAGATACTGGGGTATCTCTCTCTGGTTTTAACATCTCTGTTTCTCTGAGGATCAGACAGCAGGCTCAGATATACTGGGGTTTCTCTCTCTCTGGTTTTATAATCTCTGTTTCTCTGAGGATCAGACAGCAGGCTCAGATATACTGGGGTTTCTCTCTCTCTGGTTTTAACATCTCTGTTTCTCTGAGGATCAGACAGGAGGCTCAGAGATACTGGGGTTTCTCTCTCTCTGGTTTTAACATCTCTGTTTCTCTGAGGATCAGACAGAAGGCTCAGAGATACTGGGGTTTCTCTCTCTGGTTTTAACACCTCTGTTTCTCTGAGGATCAGACAGGAGGATCAGAGATACTGGGGTTTCTCTCTCTCTGGTTTTAACATCTCCGTTTCTCTGAGGATCAGACAGGAGGCTCAGAGATACTGGGGTATCTCTCTCTCTGGTTTTAACATCTCCGTTTCTCTGAGGATCAGACAGGAGGCTCAGAGATACTGGGGTATCTCTTGTCAGTAGGTAGTTTTGTCAGTAGGTAGTTTTGTCAGTAGGTATTTTTGTCAGTAGGTATTTTTGTCAGTAGGTAGGAACTAGGCTTGGGCAGTGTACCGTTTATACTGTATTCCAGGGTATTTTGTCAGTAGGTAGTTTTGTCAGTAGGTAGGAACTAGGCTTGGGCAGTATACCGTTTATACTGTATACCAGGGTATTTTGTCAGTAGGTAGTTTTGTCAGTAGGTAGTTTTGTCAGTAGGTAGGAACTAGGCTTGGGCAGTATACCGTTTATACTGTATACCAGGGTATTTTGTCAGTAGGTAGTTTTGTCAGTAGGTAGTTTTGTCAGTAGGTATTTTTGTCAGTAGGTAGGAACTAGGCTTGGGCAGTATACCGTTTATACTGTATACCAGGGTATTTTGTCAGTAGGTAGTTTTGTCAGTAGGTGGGAACTAGGCTTGGGCAGTATACCGTTTATACTGTATTCCAGGGTATTTTGTCAGTAGGTAGTTTTGTCAGTAGGTAGGAACTAGGCTTGGGCAGTATACCGTTTATACTGTATACCAGGGTATTTTGTCAGTAGGTAGTTTTGTCAGTAGGTATGAACTAGGCTTGGGCAGTATACCGTTTATACTGTATACCAGGGTATTTTGAGATTCCCACGGTATGATATTCCATACCATCGAAACCCCCCAAAATATATATTCAGGGGTTCACAGCGAAGCTGTCAAACCTTTTGTTATTGTCTGAATTCATGTTTTTTATGTTTTCCTTGACATGGCCAAATAACTCAAACAGAGATTGCTAACTTGTTTTCTAATTTGTCACACAGGAACTGGAGTCCATGATTAACTTGATAACAGATAATGGTCCTGACTGCCTATAGGGGGCAGTGTTATAAGCAGTCTAACTTAAACCCTCATATTGAAAACATTTGCCTCGAAGACCCATAATGTCCGTCAGGATAGATTTTCTAAAACCTTTGAAAAACGTATTCTCATGAACACCAAGTTCGCTATGTATGCCCAAAGCTAAGGGGTTAGAAGTTATTGATATATCAGAAAATCTGATTTTAAGTTTCCATTTATATCTTTTGTACAGAGCCTTCAGAAAGTCTTCACACCTTTTGACTTTTTACACATTTTGTTGTTGTTACAGACTGAATTTATAATGGTTTACATTTAGTTGTTTTGTCACTGGCCTACACACATTACCCCAGAATGTCAAAGTGAAATTTAGTTTTTAGAATTTTGTACAAATTAATAAAAATGAAAAGCTGAAATGTCTTGAGTCAATCAGTGTTCAACCCCTTTGATATGTCAAGGAGCCTAAATAAGTTCAGGAATATAAATGTACTTAACAAGTCACATAATAAGTTGCATTGACTCACTCCATGTGCAATAATATTGTTTAACATGATTTTTTAATGACTACCTCATCTCTGTTCCCCACACATACACTTATCTGGAAGGTCCCTCAGTCCCTCAGCAGACATTGAATATCCCTTTGAGCATGGTGAAGTTATTAATTACCCTTTGGATGGTGTATCAATACACCCAGTCACTACAAAGATACAGGTGCCCTTCTTTTCACTCTGTCATTTAGGTTAGAATTGTGGAGTTTCCTTCCTCTCCGGCAACTGAGTTAGGAAGGACGCATCTACAGAATACAAATATTCCAAAACATGCATCCTGTTTGCAACAAGAAACTAAAGTAATTCTGGAAAAAATGTGGCAAAGAAATTAACTTTTTGTTCTGAATACAAAGTGTTATGTTTGGGGCAAATACACTAAGAACCACTCTTCATATTTTCAATCATAGTTGTGGCTGCATCATGTTATGGGTATGCTTGTAATCGTTATGGAGTTTTTCAGGATACAAAAGAAACAGAATGAAGCTAAGCACAGGTTAAATCCTAGCGGAAAACCTGGTTCAGTCTGCTTTCCACCAGACACTGGGAGATGAATTCACCTTTCAGCAGGACAATAACCTAAAACACAAGGCCACATCTACACTGGGAAATGAATTCACCTTTCAGCAGGACAATAACCTACAACACAAGGAGTTACTTACCAAGAAGACAGTGAATGTTCCTGAGAGGCCAAGTTACAGTTTTAACTTAAATCTGTTTGAAAATCTATGGCAAGACTTGAAAATGGTTGTCTTGCAATGAACAACAACCAATTTGAGAGAGCTTGAAGAATTTTTAAAAGTATAATAGGCAAATATTGGACAATCCAGGTCTGCAAAGCTCTTAGAGACTTACCCAGAAAGACTTGCAGCTGTAATCACTGTCAAAGGTGATTCTAATATGTATTGACTCTGTCTGTCCTTGCAAATTATTTACATTGCCTTGCGCCTGTTAGCATTTAGCTAGCGTCCGCTATTGGGAATTCACTAGTACTTGGTTAGCATTTGTTAGCATATAATTTTTTTATTTGTTTACGTTTGGAAAGAAATAGTGGCCCTTGTGTGCACTGTCTGCAATACTGTATACTCCGGCAGGTCTCTGGTAAAGGAACGGTATGAAGCTGTGGTAAATATAGATACTGTCTAGTGACAACAGTAGGATCTGTAATGTGACTGTCTGTCTGTCTGTGTAGAAACCATCTGGTGCTGCCACCTCTCTGTTCTCCTCCAACCCCACTCACAGTTACATCCCAGCCAGGTAGCCAATCACAGCCTCTTTCTCTACGTGTTCCAGCCAATCACAGCCTCCTCCTGCTCCTTTTAATCATGGCACAGCCCCGCCTCCTCTACCTCATTAAATATTCAACCACTGCAGTCCCTGCCTCTCTCTCTCTCAGTCTCTCCGTCTCAGCCTCTGTACCTGTCTGTAGAACCAGTAATCTACCTATCCCTTCCTCTGTACCTGTAGAACCAGTAATCTACCTATCCCCTCCTCTGTACCTGTCTGTAGAACCAGTAATCTACCTATCCCTTCCTCTGTACCTGTAGAACCAGTAATCTACCTATCCCTTCCTCTGTACCTGTAGAACCAGATATCTACCTATCCCTTCCTCTTTACCTGTCTGTAGAACCAGTAATCTACCTATCCCCTCCTCTGTACCTGTAGAACCAGTAATCTACCTATCCCGTCCTCTGTACCTGTCTGTAGAACCAGTAATCTACCTATCCCTTCCTCTGTACCTGTAGAACCAGTAATCTACCTATCCCTTCCTCGGTACCTGTAGAACCAGTAATCTACCTATCCCTTCCTCTGTACCTGTAGAACCAGTAATCTACCTATCCCTTCCTCTGTACCTGTAGAACCAGTAAGCTACCTATCCCTTCCTCTGTACCTGTCTGTAGAACCAGTAATCTACCTATCCCTTCCTCTGTACCTGTAGAACCAGTAATCTACCTATCCCTTCCTCTGTACCTGTCTGTAGAACCAGTAAATCTACCTATCCCTTCCTCTGCACCTGTAGAACCAGTATCTACCTATCCCCTCCTCTGTACCTGTAGAACCAAGTAATCTACCTATCCCTTCCTCTGTACCTGTAGAACCAGTATCTACCTATCCCCTCCTCTGTACCTGTAGAACCAATAATCTACCTATCCTTCCTCTGTACCTGTCTGTAGAACCAGTAATCTACCTATCCCCTCCTCTGTACCTGTAGAACCAGTAATCTACCTATCCTTCCTCTGTACCTGTAGAACCAGTAATCTACCTATCCCTTCCTCTGTACCTGTAGAACCAGTAATCTACCTATCCCTTTCCTCTGTACCTGTAGAACAGTAATCTACCTATCCCCTCCTCTGTACCTGTAGAACCAGTACTCTACCTATCCCTTCCTCTGTACTGTAGAACCAGTAATCTACCTATCCCTTCCTCTGTACCTGTAGAACCAGTAATCTACCTATCCCTTCCTCTGTACCTGTAGAACCAGTAATCTACCTATCCCTTCCTCTGTACCTGTAGAACCAGTAATCTACCTATCCCTTCCTCTGTACCTGTAGAACCAGTAATCTACCTACCCCTTCCTATGTACCTGTAGAACCAGTAATCTACCTATCCCTTCCTCTGTACCTGTCTGTAGAACCAGTAATCTACCTATCCCCTCCTCTGTACCTGTAGAACCAGTAATCTACCTATCCCCTCCTCTGTACCTGTAGAACCAGTAATCTACCTATCCCCTCCTCTGTACCTGTCGAACCAGTAATCTACCTATCCCTTCCTCTGTACCTGTCTGTAGAACCAGTAATCTACCTATCCCCTCCTCTGTACCTGTAGAACCAGTAATCTACCTATCCCTTCCTCTGTACCTGTAGAACCAGTAATCTACCTATCCCTTCCTATGTACCTGTAGAACCAGTAATCTACCTATCCCTTCCTCTGTACCTGTAGAACCAGTAATCTACCGATCCCTTCCTCTGTACCTGTAGAACCAGTAATCTACCTATCCCTTCCTCTGTACCTGTAGAACCAGTAATCTACCTATCCCTTCCTCTGTACCTGTCTGTAGAACCAGTAATCTACCTATCCCTTCCTCTGTACCTGTATAACCAGTAATCTACCTATCCCTTCCTCTGTACCTGTAGAACCAGTAATCTACCTATCCCCTCCTCTGTACCTGTAGAACCAGTAATCTACCTATCCCCTCCTCTGTACCTGTAGAACCAGTAATCTACCTATCCCCTCCTCTGTACCTGTAGAACCAGTAATCTACCTATCCCTTCCTCTGTACCTGTCTGTAGAACCAGTAATCTACCTATCCCCTCCTCTGTACCTGTAGAACCAGTAATCTACCTATCCCTTCCTCTGTACCTGTAGAACCAGTAATCTACCTATCCCTTCCTATGTACCTGTAGAACCAGTAATCTACCTATCCCTTCCTCTGTACCTGTAGAACCAGTAATCTACCTATCCCTTCCTCTGTACCTGTAGAACCAGTAATCTACCTATCCCTTCCTCTGTACCTGTAGAACCAGTAATCTACCTATCCCTTCCTCTGTACCTGTCTGTATAACCAGTAATCTACCTATCCCTTCCTCTGTACCTGTAGAACCAGTAATCTACCTATCCCTTCCTCTGTACCTGTAGAACCAGTAATCTACCTATCCCCTCCTCTGTACCTGTAGAACCAGTAATCTACCTATCCCTTCCTCTGTACCTGTAGAACCAGTAATCTACCTATCCCTTCCTCTGTACCTGTAGAACCAGTAATCTACCTATCCCTTCCTCTGTACCTGTCTGTAGAACCAGTAATCTACCTATCCCTTCCTCTGTACCTGTCTGTAGAACCAGTAATCTACCTATCCCTTCCTCTGTACCTGTAGAACCAGTAATCTACCTATCCCTTCCTCTGTACCTGTAGAACCAGTAATCTACCTATCCCTTCCTCTGTACCTGTAGAACCAGTAATCTACCTATCCCTTCCTCTGTACCTGTCTGTAGAACCAGTAATCTACCTATCCCTGTCCTCTGTACCTGTAGAACCAGTAATCTACCTATCCCTTCCTCTGTACCTGTAGAACCAGTAATCTACCTCTCCCCTCCTCTGTACCTGTAGAACCAGTAATCTACCTATCCCTTCCTCTGTACCTGTACCTGTAGAACCAGTAATCTACCTATCCCTTCCTCTGTACCTGTAGAACCAGTAATCTACCTATCCCTTCCTCTGTACCTGTAGAACCAGTAATCTACCTATCCCCTCCTCTGTACCTGTAGAACCAGTAATCTACTTATCCCTTCCTCTGGTACCCTGTAGAACCAGTAATCTACCTATCCCTTCCTCTGTACCTGTAGAACAGTAATCTACCTATCCCTTCCTCTGTACCTGTAGACCCAGTAATCTACCTATTCCCTTTCCTCTGTACCTGTAGAACCAGTAATTACCTATCCCTTCCTCTGTGACCTGTAGAACCAGTAATCTACCTATCCCTTACCTCGTACCTGTAGAACCAGTAATCTACCTATCCCTTCCTCTGTACCTGTAGAACCAGTAATCTACCTATCCCCTTCCTCTGTACCTGTAGAACCAGTAATCTACCTATCCCTTCCTCTGTACCTGTAGAACCAGTAATCTACCTATCCCTTCTCTGTACCTGTAGAACCAGTAATCTACCTATCCCTTCCTCTGTACCTGTAGAACCAGTACTCTACCTATCCCTTCCTCTGTACCTGTAGAACCAGTAATCTACCTATCCCTTCCTCTGTACCTGTAGAACCAGTAATCTACCTATCCCTTCCTCTGTACCTGTAGAACCAGTAATCTACCTATCCCTTCCTCTGTACCTGTAGAACCAGTACTCTACCTATCCTATCCCTTCCTCTGTACCTGTAGAACCAGTAATCTACCTATCCCTTCCTCTGTACCTGTAGAACCAGTAATCTACCTATCCCTTCCTCTGTACCTGTAGAACCAGTAATCTACCTATCCCCTCCTCTGTACCTGTAGAACCAGTAATCTACCTATCCCTTCCTCTGTACCTGTAGAACCAGTAATCTACCTATCCCTTCCTCTGTACCTGTAGAACCAGTAATCTACCTATCCCTTCCTCTGTACCTGTAGAACCAGTAATCTACCTATCCCTTCCTCTGTACCTGTAGAACCAGTAATCTACCTATCCCTTCCTCTGTACTGTAGAACCAGTAATCTACCTATCCCTTCCTCTGTACCTGTCTGTAGAACCAGTAATCTACCTATCCCCTCCTCTGTACCTGTAGAACCAGTAATCTACCTATCCCCTCCTCTGTACCTGTCTGTAGAACCAGTAATCTACCTATCCCTTCCTCTGTACCTGTAGAACCAGTAATCTACCTATCCCCTCCTCTGTACCTGTAGAACCAGTAATCTACCTATCCCCTCCTCTGTACCTGTAGAACCAGTAATCTACCTATCCCTTCCTCTGTACCTGTAGAACCAGTAATCTACCTATCCCCTCCTCTGTACCTGTAGAACCAGTATTCTACCTATCCCCTCCTCTGTTCCTGTAAAACCAGTAATCTACCTATCCCCTCCTCTGTACCTGTAGAACCAGTAATCTACCTATCCCTCCTCTGTACCTGTAGAACCAGTAATCTACCTATCCCCTCCTCTGTACCTGTAGAACCAGTAATCTACCTATCCCTTCCTCTGTACCTGTAGAACCAGTAATCTACCTATCCCTCCTCTGTACCTGTAGAACCAGTAATCTACACCTATCCCTTCCTCTGTAGCTGTATAACCAGTAATCTACCTATCCCTTCCTCTGTACCTGTAAACCAGTAATCTACCTATCCCCTTCCTCTGTAGCCTGTATAAACCGTAATCTTACCTATCCCTTCCTCTGTTAGCCTGTAGAACCAGTTAATCTACCTATCCCCTTCCTCTGTACCTTGTAGAACCAGTAATCTACCTATCCCTTCCTCTGTACCCTGTAGAACCAGTAATTCTACCTATCCCCTTCCTCTGTACCTGTAGAACCAGTAATATACCTATCCCATTACTCTTTACCTGTAGCACCAGTCTAGTAATCTACAGTATCCCTTCCTCTGTTACCTGTACGAACCAGTAATATACCTATCCCCTTCCTCTGTACCTGTCTGTAGAACCAGCCAAGTAATCTACCTATCCCCTTCCTCTGTACCTGTTAGAACCAGTAATCTACCTATCCCCTTCCTCTGTAACTGTCTGTAGAGTAACCAGTAATCTACCTATCCCTTCCTCTGTACCTGTTAGAACCAGTAATCTACCTATCCCCTCCTCTGTACCTGTAGAACCAGTAATCTACCTATCCCTTTCCTTGTTACCTGTAGAACCAGTAATCTACCTATCCCTTCCTCTGTACCTGTAGAACCAGTAATCTACCTATCCCTCCTCTGTACCTGTAGAACCAGTAATCTACCTATCCCTTCCTCTGTACCTGTAGAACCAGTAATCTACCTATCCCTTCTCTGTACCTGTAAGAACCAGTAATCTACCTATCCCTTCCTCTGTACCTGTAGAACCAGTAATCTACCTATCCCTTCCTCTGTACCTGTAGAACCAGTAATCTACCTATCCTTCCTCTGTACCTGTAGAACCAGTAATCTACCTATCCCTTCCCTCTGTACCTGTAGAACCAGTAATCTACCTATCCCTTCCTCTGTACCTGTAGAACCAGTAATCTACCTATCCCTTCCCTGTACCTGTCTGTAGAACCAGTAATCTACCTATCCCTTCCCTTCTGTACCTGTAGAACCAGTAATCTACCTATCCCTTCCTCTGTACCTGTAGAACCAGTAATCTACCTATCCTTCCTCTGTACCTGTAGAACCAGTAATCTAACCTATCCCTTCCTCTTCCTCTGTACCTGTAGAACCAGTAATCTACCTATCCCTTCCTCTGTACCTGTAGAACCAGTAATCTACCTATCCCCTTCCTCTGTACACTGCTAGAACCAGTAATCTACCTAATCCTTCCTCTGTACCGTGTAGAACCAGTAATCTATCCTATCCCCTTCCTCTGTAACTGTAGAACCATTAATTCTACCTTTCCCTTCCTCTGTACCTGGTCGAACCAGTAAATCTCCCTATCCCCTCCTCTGCTACGTCGTAGAACCCGTAGTAATCTACTATCCCTTCCTCTGTACCTGTAGAACCAGTAATCTACCTATCCCTTCCTATGTACCTGTAGAACCAGTAATCTACCTATCACCTTCCTCTGTACCTGTAGAACCACGTAATCTACCTTATCCCTTCCTCTGTACCTGTAGAACCAGTAATCTATCCTATCCCTTCCTCTGTACCTGTAGAACCAGTAATCTAACCTATCCCTTCCTCTGTAACCTGTAGTAGAACCAGTAATCTACCTATCCACTTCCATCGTACTGTAGAACCAGTAATCTACTATCCCCTCCTCTGTACCCTGTAGAACCAGTAATCTAACCTATCCCTTCCTCTGTACCTGTAGAACCAGTAATCTACCATCCCTCTCCTTGTACCTGTAGAACCAGTAATCTCCCTATCCCCTTCCTCTGTACCTGTAGAACCAGTAATCTACCCTATCCCCTCCTCTGTACCTGTAGAACCAGTAAATCTACCTATCCCCTCCTCTGTACCTGTAGAACCAGTAATCTACCTATCCCTTCCTCCTGTACCTGTAGAACCAGTAATCTACCTATCCCTTCCTCTGTTACCTGTAGAACCAGTAATCTACCTATCCCTTCCCTGTACCTGTAGAACCAGTAATCTACCTATCCCCTCCTCTGTACCTGTAGAACCAGTAATCTACCTATCCCCTCCTCTGTACCTGTAGAACCAGTAATCTACCTATCCCCTCCTCTGTACCTGTAGAACCAGTAATCTACCTATCCCCTCCTCTGTACCTGTAGAACCAGTAATCTACCTATCCCTTCCTCTGTACCTGTAGAACCAGTAATCTACCTATCCCTTCCTCTGTACCTGTAGAACCAGTAATCTACCTATCCCCTCCTCTGTACCTGTCTGTAGAACCAGTAATCTACCTATCCCTTCCTCTGTACCTGTAGAACCAGTAATCTACCTATCCCTTCCTCTGTACCTGTAGAACCAGTAATCTACCTATCCCTTCCTCTGTAGCTGTATAACCAGTAATCTACCTATCCCCTCCTCTGTACCTGTAGAACCAGTAATCTACCTATCCCTTCCTCTGTACCTGTAGAACCAGTAATCTACCTATCCCTTCCTCTGTACCTGTAGAACCAGTAATCTACCTATCCCTTCCTCTGTACCTGTAGAACCAGTAATCTACCTATCCCTTCCTCTGTACCTGTAGAACCAGTAATCTACCTATCCCCCTCCTCTGTACCTGTAGAACCAGTAATCTACCTATCCCTTCCTCTGTACCTGTAGAACAGTAATCTACCTATCCCTTCCTCTGTACCTGTAGAACCAGTAATCTACCTATCCCTTCCTCTGTACCTGTAGAACCAGTAAATCTAGCCTATCCCCTTCCCTGTACCTGTAGAACCAGTAATCTACCTACCCTTCCTCTGTACCTGTAGAACCAGTAATCTACCTATCCCTTCCTCTGTACCTGGAACCAGTAATCTACCTATCCCTTCCTCTGTACCCTGTAGAACCAGTATACCTATCCCTTCCTCTGTACCTGTAGAACCAGAAATCTACCTATCCCCTCCTCTGTACCTGTAGAACCAGTAATCTACCTATCCCTTCCTCTGTACCTGTAGAACCATAATCTACTACCTATCCCTTCCTCTGTACCTGTAGAACCAGTAATCTACCTATCCCTTCCTCTGTACCTGTAGAACCAGTAATCTACCTATCCCTTCCTCTGTACCTGTAGAACCAGTAATCTACCTATCCCCTCCTCTGTACCTGTAGAACCAGTAATCTACCTATCCCTTCCTCTGTACCTGTAGAACCAGTAATCTACCTATCCCTTCCTCTGTACCTGTAGAACCAGTATCTACCTATCCCCTCCTCTGTACCTGTAGAACCAGTAATCTACCTATCCCTTCCTCTGTACCTGTAGAACCAGTATCTAACCTATCCCTCCTCTGTACCTGTAGAACCTAATCTACCTATCCCTCCTCTGTACCTGTAGAACCAGTAATCTACCTATCCCTTCCTCTGTACCTGTAGAACCATAATCTACCTATCCCCTCCTCTGTACCTGTAGAACCAGTAATCTACCTATCCCCTCCTCTGTACCTGTAACCAGTAATCTACCTATCCCCTCCTCTGTACCTGTAGAACCAGTAATCTACCTATCCCTTCCCTGTACCTGTAGAACCAGTAATCTACCTATCCCTTCCTCTGTACCTGTAGAACCAGTAATCTACCTATCCCTTCCTCTGTACCTGTAGCACCAGTAATCTACCTATCCCCTCCTCTGTCCTGTAGAACCAGTAATCTACCTACTCCCTTCCTCTGTACCTGTAGAACCAGTAATCTACCTATCCCTCCTCTGTACCTGTAGAACCAGTAATCTACCTATCCCCTCCTCTG
>NW_021823195.1:944248-969248 GCF_901001165.1 Salmo trutta
AAGGGATAGGTAGATTACTGGTTTACAGACAGGTACAGAGGAAGGGATAGGTAGATTACTGGTTTCTACAGGTACAGGGGAGGGGATAGGTAGATTACTGGTTCTACAGGTACAGAGGAGGGATAGGTAGATTACTGGTTCTACAGGTACAGAGGAAGGGATAGGTAGATTACTGGTTCTACAGGTACAGAGGAAGGGATAGGTAGATTACTGGTTCTACAGGTACAGAGGAAGGGATAGGTAGATTACTGGTTTAACAGGTACAGAGGAAGGGATAGGTAGATTACTGGTTCTACAGGTACAGAGGAGGGATAGGTAGATTACTGGTTCTACAGGTACAGAGGAGGGGATAGGTAGATTACTGGTTCTACAGGTACAGAGGAGGGATAGGTAGATTACTGGTTCTACAGGTACAGAGGAAGGGATAGGTAGATTACTGGTTCTACAGGTACAGAGGAAGGGATAGGTAGATTACTGGTTCTACAGGTACAGAGGAAGGGATAGGTAGATTACTGGTTCTACAGGTACAGAGGAAGGGATAGGTAGTACTGGTTCTACAGGTACAGAGGAAGGGATAGGTAGATTACTGGTTCTACAGGTACAGAGGAGGGGATAGGTAGATTACTGGTTCTACAGAGGTACAGAGGAAGGGATAGGTAGATTACTGGTTCTACAGGTACAGAGGAAGGGATAGGTAGATTACTGGTTCTACAGGTACAGAGGAAGGGATAGGTAGATTACTGGTTCTACAGACAGGTACAGAGGAAGGGATAGGTAGAGATACTGGTTCTACAGACAGGTACAGAGGAAGGGATAGGTAGATTACTGGTTCTACAGGTACAGAGGAGGAGGGATAGGTAGATTACTGGTTCTACACAGGTACAGAGGAAGGGATAGGTAGATTACTGGTTCTACAGGTACAGAGGAAGGGATAGGTAGATTATGGTTCTACAGGTACAGAGGAAGGGATAGGTAGATTACTGGTTCTACAGGTACAGAGGAAGGGATAGGTAGATTACTGGTTCTACAGGTACAGAGGAAGGGATAGGTAGATTACTGGTTCTACAGGTACAGAGGAGGGATAGGTAGATTACTGGTTCTACAGGTACAGAGGAAGGGATAGGTAGATTACTGGTTCTACAGGTACAGAGGAAGGGATAGGTAGATTACTGGTTCTACAGGTACAGAGGAAGGGATAGGTAGATACTGGTTCTACAGGTACAGAGGAAGGGATAGGTAGATTACTGGTTCTACAGGTACAGAGGAAGGGATAGGTAGATTACTGGTTCTACAGGTACAGAGGAAGGGGATAGGTAGATTACTGGTTCTACAGGTACAGAGGAAGGGATAGGTAGATTACTGGTTCTACAGGTAAGAGGAGGGATAGGTAGATTACTGGTTCTACAGACAGGTACAGAGGAAGGGATAGGTAGATTACTGGTTCTACAGGTACAGAGGAAGGGATAGGTAGATTACTGGTTCTACAGGTACAGAGGAAGGGATAGGTAGATTACTGGTTCTACAGCAGGTACAGAGGAAGGGATAGGTAGATTACTGGTTTACAGGTACAGAGGAAGGGATAGGTAGATTACTGGTTCTACAGGTACAGATGAAGGGATAGGTAGATTACTGGTTCTACAGGTACAGAGGAAGGGATAGGTAGATTACTGGTTCTACAGACAGGTACAGAGGAAGGATAGGTAGATTACTGGTTCTACAGGTACAGAGGAAGGGATAGGTAGATTACTGGTTCTACAGGTACAGAGGAAGGGATAGGTAGATTACTGGTTCTACAGACAGGTACAGAGGAGGGATAGGTAGATTACTGGTTCTACAGGTACAGAGGAGGGGATAGGTAGATTACTGGTTCTACAGGTACAGAGGAAGGGATAGGTAGATTACTGGTTCTACAGGTACAGAGGAAGGGATAGGTAGATTACTGGTTCTACAGACAGGTACAGAGGAAGGGATAGGTAGGATACTGGTTCTACAGACAGGTACAGAGGAGGGGATAGGCAGATTACTGGTTCTACAGGTACAGAGGAAGGGATAGGTAGATTACTGGTTCTACAGACAGGTACAGAGGAGGGATAGGTAGATTACTGGTTCTACAGGTACAGAGGAAGGGATAGGTAGATTACTGGTTCTACAGACAGGTACAGAGGAAGGGATAGGTAGATTACTGGTTCTACAGACAGGTACAGAGGAAGGGATAGGTAGATTACTGGTTCTACAGGTACAGAGGAAGGGATAGGTAGATTACTGGTTCTACAGGTACAGAGGAAGGGATAGGTAGATTACTGGTTCTACAGGTACAGAGGAGGGATAGGTAGATTACTGGTTCTATAGACAGGTACAGAGGAAGGGATAGGTAGATTACTGGTTCTACAGGACAGGTACGAGGAAGGGATAGGTAGATTACTGGTTCTACAAGGTACAGAGGAAGGGATAGGTAGATTACTGGTTCTACAGGTACAGAGGAAGGGATAGGTAGATTACTGGTTCTACAGACAGGTACAGAGGAAGGGATAGGTAGATTACTGGTTCTACAGGTACAGAGGAAGGGGATAGGTAGATTACTGGTTCTACAGACAGGTACAGAGGAAGGGATAGGTAGATTACTGGTTCTACAGGTACAGAGGAAGGGATAGGTAGATTACTGGTTCTACAGGTACAGAGGAAGGGATAGGTAGATTACTGGTTCTACAGGTACAGAGGAAGGGATAGGTAGATTACTGGTTCTACAGGTACAGAGGAAGGGATAGGTAGATTACTGGTTCTACAGACAGGTACAGCTGGAAGGGATAGGTAGATTACTGGTTCTAACAGGTACAGTAGGAAAGGGATAGGTAGATTACTGGTTCTACAGGTACAGAGGAAGGGTATACTGGTTCTAGACATGTCAGAGGAAGGTATAGGTGATTACTGGTTCTACAGGTACAGAGGAGGGGATAGGTAGATTACTGGTTTCTACAGACAGGTACATGAGGAGGGATAGGTAGAATTACTGGTTTCCTACAGGTACAGAGGAGGGGATAGGTAGATTACTGGTTCTACAGGTACAGAGGAAGGGATAGGGATAGATTACTGGTTCTACAGGTACAGAGGAAAGGGATAGGTTAGATGACTGGGTTCTACAGGTTACAGAGTGTAAGGGATAGGTAGATTACCTGGTTTCCTACAGACAGGTTACATAGGAAGGGATAGGTAGATTACTGGTTCTACAGGTACAGAGGAGGGGATAGGTAGATTACTGGTTCTACAGACAGGTCCGAGGAGGGGATAGGTAGATTACTGGTTCTACCAGATACCGAGGAAAGTGGATAGGTAGATTACTGGTTCTATCAGACAGGTTACAGAGGAAGGGATAAGATAGATTTACTGGTTCTACAGGTACAGAGGAAGGGTAGGTAGGGTAGATTAACTGGTTCTATAGACAGGTACAGAGGAAGGGATAGGTAGATTACTGGTTCTACAGGTACAGAGGAAGGGATAGGTAGATTACTGGTTCTACAGGTACAGAGGAAGGGATAGGTAGATTACTGGTTCTACAGGTACAGAGGAAGGGATAGGTAGATTACTGGTTCTACAGGTACAGAGGAGGGGATAGGTAGATTACTGGTTCTACAGGTACAGAGGAGGGGATAGGTAGATTACTGGTTCTACAGGTACAGAGGAAGGGATAGGTAGATTACTGGTTCTACAGGTACAGAGGAAGGGATAGGTAGATTACTGGTTCTACAGGTACAGAGGAAGGGATAGGTAGATTACTGGTTCTACAGGTACAGAGGAAGGGATAGGTAGATTACTGGTTCTACAGGTACAGAGGAAGGGGATAGGTAGATTACTGGTTCTACAGGTACAGAGGAAGGGATAGGTAGATTACTGGTTCTACAGGTACAGAGGAGGGGATAGGTAGATTACTGGTTCTACAGACAGGTACAGAGGAAGGGATAGGTAGATTACTGGTTCTACAGGTACAGAGGAAGGGATAGGTAGATTACTGGTTCTACAGGTACAGAGGAAGGGATAGGTAGATTACTGGTTCTACAGACAGGTACAGAGGAAGGGATAGGTAGATTACTGGTTCTACAGGTACAGAGGAAGGGATAGGTAGATTACTGGTTCTACAGGTACAGATGAAGGGATAGGTAGATTACTGGTTCTACAGGTACAGAGGAAGGGATAGGTAGATTACTGGTTCTACAGACAGGTACAGAGGAAAGGATAGGTAGATTACTGGTTCTACAGGTACAGAGGAAGGGATAGGTAGATTACTGGTTCTACAGGTACAGAGGAAGGGATAGGTAGATTACTGGTTCTACAGACAGGTACAGAGGAAGGGATAGGTAGATTACTGGTTCTACAGGTACAGAGGAGGGGATAGGTAGATTACTGGTTCTACAGACAGGTACAGAGGAAGGGATAGTTAGATTACTGGTTCTACAGGTACAGAGGAAGGGATAGGTAGATTACTGGTTCTACAGACATGTACAGAGGAAGGGATAGGTAGGATACTGGTTCTACAGACAGGTACAGAGGAGGGGATAGGCAGATTACTGGTTCTACAGGTACAGAGGAAGGGATAGGTAGATTACTGGTTCTACAGACAGATACAGAGGAAGGGATAGGTAGATTACTGGTTCTACAGACAGGTACAGAGGAAGGGATAGGTAGATTACTGGTTCTACAGACAGATACAGAGGAAGGGATAGGTAGATTACTGGTTCTACAGACAGGTACAGAGGAAGGGATAGGTAGATTACTGGTTCTACAGGTACAGAGGAAGGGATAGGTAGATTACTGGTTCTACAGGTACAGAGGAAGGGATAGGTAGATTACTGGTTCTACAGGTACAGAGGAAGGGATAGGTAGATTACTGGTTCTACAGGTACAGAGGAGGGGATAGGTAGATTACTGGTTCTACAGGTACAGAGGAAGGGATAGGTAGATTACTGGTTCTACAGGTACAGAGGAGGGGATAGGTAGATTACTGGTTCTACAGGTGCAGAGGAAGGGATAGGTAGATTACTGGTTCTACAGACAGGTACAGAGGAAGGGATAGGTAGATTACTGGTTCTACAGGTACAGAGGAAGGGATAGGTAGATTACTGGTTCTACAGACAGGTACAGAGGAAGGGATAGGTAGATTACTGGTTCTACAGGTACAGAGGAAGGGATAGGTAGATTACTGGTTCTACAGGTACAGAGGAAGGGATAGGTAGATTACTGGTTCTACAGGTACAGAGGAAGGGATAGGTAGATTACTGGTTCTACAGACAGGTACAGAGGAAGGGATAGGTAGATTACTGGTTCTACAGACAGGTACAGAGGACGGGATAGGTAGATTACTGGTTCTACAGGTACAGAGGAGGGGATAGGTAGATTACTGGTTCTACAGACAGGTACAGAGGAAGGGATAGGTAGATTTCTGGTTCTACAGGTACAGAGGAAGGGATAGGTAGATTACTGGTTCTACAGGTACAGAGGAAGGGATAGGTAGATTACTGGTTCTACAGGTACAGAGGAAGGGATAGGTAGATTACTGGTTCTACAGACAGGTACAGAGGAAGGGATAGGTAGATTACTGGTTCTACAGGTACAGAGGAAGGGATAGGTAGATTACTGGTTCTACAGGTACAGAGGAGGGGATAGGTAGATTACTGGTTCTACAGGTACAGAGGAAGGGATAGGTAGATTACTGGTTCTACAGACAGGTACAGAGGAAGGGATAGGTAGATTACTGGTTCTACAGGTACAGAGGAGGGGATAGGTAGATTACTGGTTCTACAGACAGGTACAGAGGAAGGGATAGGTAGATTACTGGTTCTACAGACAGGTACAGAGGAGGGGATAGGTAGATTACTGGTTCTACAGGTACAGAGGAAGGGATAGATAGATTACTGGTTCTACAGACAGGTACAGAGGAAGGGATAGGTAGATTACTGGTTCTACAGACAGGTACAGAGGAGGGGATAGGTAGATTACTGGTTCTACAGGTACAGAGGAAGGGATAGATAGATTACTGGTTCTACAGACAGGTACAGAGGAAGGGATAGGTAGATTACTGGCTCTACAGACAGGTACAGAGGAGGGGATAGGTAGATTACTGGTTCTACAGGTACAGAGGAAGGGATAGGTAGATTACTGGTTCTACAGACAGGTACAGAGGCTGAGACGGAGAGACTGAGAGAGAGAGAGGCAGGGACTGCAGTGGTTGAATATTTAATGAGGTAGAGGAGGCGGGGCTGTGCCATGATTAAAAGGAGCAGGAGGAGGCTGTGATTGGCTGGAACACGTAGAGAAAGAGGCTGTGATTGGCTACCTGGCTGGGATGTAACTGTGAGTGGGGTTGGAGGAGAACAGAGAGGTGGCAGCACCAGATGGTTTCTACACAGACAGACAGACAGTCACATTACAGATCCTACTGTTGTCACTAGACAGTATCTATATTTACCACAGCTTCATACCGTTCCTTTACCAGAGACCTGCCGGAGTATACAGTATTGCAGACAGTGCACACAAGTGCCACTATTTCTTTCCAAACGTAAACAAATTAAAAAATGATATGCTAACAAATGCTAACCAAGTACTAGTGAATTCCCAATAGCGGACGCTAGCTAAATGCTAACAGGCGCAAGGCAATGTAAATAATTTGCAAGGACAGACAGAGTCAATACATATTAGAATCACCTTTGACAGGGATTACAGCTGCAAGTCTTTCTGGGTAAGTCTCTAAGAGCTTTGCAGACCTGGATTGTCCAATATTTGCCTATTATACTTTTAAAAATTCTTCAAGCTCTCTCAAATTGGTTGTTGTTCATTGCAAGACAACCATTTTCAAGTCTTGCCATAGATTTTCAAACAGATTTAAGTTAAAACTGTAACTTGGCCTCAGGAACATTCACTGTCTTCTTGGTAAGTAACTCCTTGTGTTGTAGGTTATTGTCCTGCTGAAAGGTGAATTCATTTCCCAGTGTAGATGTGGCCTTGTGTTTTAGGTTATTGTCCTGCTGAAAGGTGAATTCATCTCCCAGTGTCTGGTGGAAAGCAGACTGAACCAGGTTTTCCGCTAGGATTTAACCTGTGCTTAGCTTCATTCTGTTTCTTTTGTATCCTGAAAAACTCCATAACGATTACAAGCATACCCATAACATGATGCAGCCACAACTATGATTGAAAATATGAAGAGTGGTTCTTAGTGTATTTGCCCCAAACATAACACTTTGTATTCAGAACAAAAAGTTAATTTCTTTGCCACATTTTTTCCAGAATTACTTTAGTTTCTTGTTGCAAACAGGATGCATGTTTTGGAATATTTGTATTCTGTAGATGCGTCCTTCCTAACTCAGTTGCCGGAGAGGAAGGAAACTCCACAATTCTAACCTAAATGACAGAGTGAAAAGAAGGACACCTGTATCTTTGTAGTGACTGGGTGTATTGATACACCATCCAAAGGGTAATTAATAACTTCACCATGCTCAAAGGGATATTCAATGTCTGCTGAGGGACTGAGGGACCTTCCAGATAAGTGTATGTGTGGGGAACAGAGATGAGGTAGTCATTAAAAAATCATGTTAAACAATATTATTGCACATGGAGTGAGTCAATGCAACTTATTATGTGACTTGTTAAGTACATTTATATTCCTGAACTTATTTAGGCTCCTTGACATATCAAAGGGGTTGAACACTGATTGACTCAAGACATTTCAGCTTTTCATTTTTTATTAATTTGTACAAAATTCTAAAAACTAAATTTCACTTTGACATTCTGGGGTAATGTGTGTAGGCCAGTGACAAAACAACTAAATGTAAACCATTATAAATTCAGTCTGTAACAACAACAAAATGTGTAAAAAGTCAAAAGGTGTGAAGACTTTCTGAAGGCTCTGTACAAAAGATATAAATGGAAACGTAAAATCAGATTTTCTGATATATCAATAACTTCTAACCCCTTAGCTTTGGGCATACATAGCGAACTTGGTGTTCATGAGAATACGTTTTTCAAAGGTTTTAGAAAATCTATCCTGACGGACATTATGGGTCTTCGAGGCAAATGTTTTCAATATGAGGGTTTAAGTTAGACTGCTTATAACACTGCCCCCTATAGGCAGTCAGGACCATTATCTGTTATCAAGTTAATCATGGACTCCAGTTCCTGTGTGACAAATTAGAAAACAAGTTAGCAATCTCTGTTTGAGTTATTTGGCCATGTCAAGGAAAACATAAAAAACATGAATTCAGACAATAACAAAAGGTTTGACAGCTTCGCTGTGAACCCCTGAATATATATTTTGGGGGGTTTCGATGGTATGGAATATCATACCGTGGGAATCTCAAAATACCCTGGTATACAGTATAAACGGTATACTGCCCAAGCCTAGTTCCTACCTACTGACAAAAATACCTACTGACAAAACTACCTACTGACAAAACTACCTACTGACAAAATACCCTGGTATACAGTATAAACGGTATACTGCCCAAGCCTAGTTCCTACCTACTGACAAAACTACCTACTGACAAAACTACCTACTGACAAAATACCCTGGTATACAGTATAAACGGTATACTGCCCAAGCCTAGTTCCTACCTACTGACAAAACTACCTACTGACAAAATACCCTGGAATACAGTATAAACGGTACACTGCCCAAGCCTAGTTCCTACCTACTGACAAAAATACCTACTGACAAAAATACCTACTGACAAAACTACCTACTGACAAAACTACCTACTGACAAGAGATACCCCAGTATCTCTGAGCCTCCTGTCTGATCCTCAGAGAAACGGAGATGTTAAAACCAGAGAGAGAGATACCCCAGTATCTCTGAGCCTCCTGTCTGATCCTCAGAGAAACGGAGATGTTAAAACCAGAGAGAGAGAAACCCCAGTATCTCTGATCCTCCTGTCTGATCCTCAGAGAAACAGAGGTGTTAAAACCAGAGAGAGAAACCCCAGTATCTCTGAGCCTTCTGTCTGATCCTCAGAGAAACAGAGATGTTAAAACCAGAGAGAGAGAAACCCCAGTATCTCTGAGCCTCCTGTCTGATCCTCAGAGAAACAGAGATGTTAAAACCAGAGAGAGAGAAACCCCAGTATATCTGAGCCTGCTGTCTGATCCTCAGAGAAACAGAGATTATAAAACCAGAGAGAGAGAAACCCCAGTATATCTGAGCCTGCTGTCTGATCCTCAGAGAAACAGAGATGTTAAAACCAGAGAGAGATACCCCAGTATCTCTGATCCAGCTGTCTGATCCTCAGAGAAACAAGACCTTCTCTTACTAATGTTACTACAGAGGATTAGAAGGTAACATTAAAGCCACAGACCAGGGGAGAGGGAGACCTATAAAGAGAAGCTAATCCCTGCTGTCTCTGCAAGTCTCTCACCACCCTGCACTGGGTTCCACAGCATTACAGGACTGCTGGTTATTTCTGGAGGTGAAAGAAAGACAGTACAGTTTTCTAACATCAAAGAGAGTAGTGGGAAGCTTTGGGATCTCAGCTCTGTCAGGTCCTATGTGTTTAATGAGGTTCCTCTGGCAGCAGCAGATTACACTGAGATGATGTGGCCCCAGGATGGATAATCACTGGATTATACCGTTACTGTACTGCAGGTTATAATACTAAACACACTGATCCAACAGAAACCTCTCTACACACAGCCTATGGGCCCTGGTCAGAGGTAGAGTATAGGGGACAGGCCTCTAATCCAACAGAAACCTCTCTACACACAGCCTATGGGCCCTGGTCAGAGGTAGAGTATAGGCGACAGGCCTCTAATCCAACAGAAACCTCTCTACACACAGCCTATGGGCCCTGGTCAGAGATAGAGTATAGGGGACAGGCCTCTAATCCAACAGAAACCTCTCTACACACAGCCTATGGGCCCTGGTCAGAGATAGAGTATAGGGGACAGGCCTCTAATCCAACAGAAACCTCTCTACACACAGCCTATGGGCCCTGGTCAGAGGTAGAGTATATGGGACAGTCCTCTAATCCAACAGAAATCTCTCTTCACACAGCCTATGGGCCCTGGTCAGAGGTAGAGTATAGGGGACAGGCCTCTAATCCAACAGAAACCTCTCTACACACAGCCTATGGGCCCTGGTCAGAGGTAGAGTATAGGGGACAGGCCTCTAATCCAACAGAAACCTCTCTACACACAGCCTATGGGCCCTGGTCAGAGATAGAGTATAGGGGACAGGCCTCTAATCCAACAGAAACCTCTCTACACACAGCCTATGGGCCCTGGTCAGAGGTAGAGTATATGGGACAGGCTTCTAATCCAACAGAAACCTCTCTACACACAGCCTATGGGCCCTGGTCAGAGGTAGAGTATATGGGACAGGCCTCTAATCCAACAGAAACCTCTCTACACACAGCCTATGGGCCCTGGTCAGAGGTAGAGTATAGGGGACAGGCCTCTAATCCAACAGCAACCTCTCTACACACAGCCTATGGGCCCTGGTCAGGGATAGAGTATAGGGGACAGGCCTCTAATCCAACAGAAACCTCTCTACACACAGCCTATGGGCCCTGGTCAGAGATAGATTATAGGGGACAGGCCTCTAATCCAACAGCAACCTCTCTACACACAGCCTATTGGCCCTGGTCAGGGATAGAGTATATGGGACAGGCCTCTAATCCAACAGAAACCTCTCTACACACAGCCTATGGGCCCTGGTCAGAGATAGATTATAGGGGACAGGCCTCTAATCCAACAGAAACCTCTCTACACACAGCCTATGGGCCCTGGTCAGAGGTAGAGTATATGGGACAGGCCTCTAATCCAACAGAACACCACATATCCCAGTAGTTAGTATATTCAGATAGCTAGGTGGGACAACCACATATTACAGTAGTTAGTATATTCAGATAGCTTGGTGGACAACCACATATTACAGTAGTTAGTATATTCAGATAGCTAGGTGGACAACCACATATTACAGTAGTTAGTATATTCAGATAGCTAGGTGGACAACCACATATTACAGTAGTTAGTATATTCAGATAGCTAGGTGGACAACCACATATTACAGTAGTTAGTATATTCAGATAGCTAGGTGGACAACCACATATTACAGTAGTTAGTATATTCAGATAGCTAGGTGGACAACCACATATTACAGTAGTTAGTATATTCAGATAGCTAGGTGGGACAACCACATATTACAGTAGTTAGTATATTCAGATAGCTAGGTGGTACAACCACATATTACAGTAGTTAGTATATTCAGATAGCTAGGTGGACAACCACATATTACAGTAGTTAGTATATTCAGATAGCTAGGTGGGACAACCACATATTACAGTAGTTAGTATATTCAGATAGCTAGGTGGGACAACCACATATTACAGTAGTTAGTATATTCAGATAGCTAGGTGGACAACCACATATTACAGTAGTTAGTATATTCAGATAGCTAGGTGGACAACCACATATTACAGTAGTTAGTATATTCAGATAGCTAGGTGGGACAACCACATATCACAGTAGTTAGTATATTCAGATAGCTAGGTGGGACAACCACATATTACAGTAGTTAGTATATTCAGATAGCTAGGTGGACAACCACATATTACAGTAGTTAGTATATTCAGATAGCTAGGTGGACAACCACATATTACAGTAGTTAGTATATTCAGATAGCTAGGTGGACAACCACATATTACAGTAGTTAGTATATTCATCTTCAGATAGCTAGGTGGACAACCACATATTACAGTAGTTAGTATATTCAGATAGCTAGGTGGACAACCACATATTACAGTAGTTAGTATATTCAGATAGCTAGGTGGGACAACCACATATTACAGTAGTTAGTATATTCAGATAGCTAGGTGGACAACCACATATTACAGTAGTTAGTATATTCAGATAGCTAGGTGGGACAACCACATATTACAGTAGTTAGTATATTCAGATAGCTAGGTGGACAACCACATATTACAGTAGTTAGTATATTCAGATAGCTAGGTGGGACAACCACATATTACAGTAGTTAGTATATTCAGATAGCTAGGTGGACAACCACATATTACAGTAGTTAGTATATTCAGATAGCTAGGTGGACAACCACATATTACAGTAGTTAGTATATTCAGATAGCTAGGTGGGACAACCACATATTACAGTAGTTAGTATATTCAGATAGCTAGGTGGGACAACCACATATCTCAGTCATAGTCAGTACATCAACTGATAAACAGTCACGACGTCCAGTTTTAACCTCTCTTGGGTAGGGGGCAGTATTTTCTCGGCCGGATGAAAAACGTACCCAATTTAAACAGGTTACTACTCTGGCCCAGGAACTAGAATATGCATATTATTAGTCGGTTTGGATAGAAAACACTCTGAAGTTTCTAAAACTGTTTGAATGATGTCTGTGAGTATAACAGAACTCATATGGCAGGCAAAAATCTGAGAAAAATCCTAACAGGAAGTGGGAAATCTGAGGCTTCTCGTTTTTTCAAGTCATTGCCTATCTAACACACAGTGACTTAGGGTTCATTTTGCACTTCCTAAGGCTTCCACTAGATGTCAACAGTCTTTATAACCTTGTTTCAGGCTTTTGCAGTGAACAGAGAGCGAACAAGAAGGCCGGGAAGTTGGTGACTCAGAATAGGACATGAGTTCATTGGCGCGCGTTCACGTGAGGAGGTAGCTGTGTTCTAAAATGGTTTTCAAGACATTGGAATCGTCCGGTTGGAATATTATTGAAGTGTTATGTTAAAAAGGCCCTAAAGATTGATGCTATACAACGTTTGACATGTTTCAACGAACGTAAATATAACTTTTTTTTTACTTTTCGTCGTGACATTTTGCGCTTCCTACATTTGGAGTAGCTTACTGAACACGCAAACAACAAGGAGATATTTGGACATAGATTATGGACTTTATCGAACAAAAGAACATTTATTGTGGACCTGGGATCCCTGGAAGTGCCTTCTGATGAAGATCGTCAAAGGTAAGTGAATATTTCTAATGCTATTTATGATTTTAGATGACTCCAAAGTGGCGGCTATCTGTATTGCTTGATGTCTTTTTCTGAGCGCAGTACTCAGATTATTGCAAAGTGTGCTTTCCCCGTGAAGCTTTTTTGAAATCTGTCACAGCGGTTGCATAAAGGAGATGTTCATCTATAATTCTTTGAATAACAGTTTAATATTTTATCAACGTTTATGATGAGTATTTTTGTAAATTGTTGTGCTGGTTCACCGGCAGTATTGGAGGCAAAATATTTTCTGAACATCACGCGGCAATGTAAAATGCTGTTTTTGGATATAAATATGAACTTGATCGAACAAAAAAATGCATGTATTGTGTAACATGATGTCCTAGGAGTGTCATCTGATGAAGATCATCAAAGGTTAGTGAATAATTTTAGCTGGTTTTCTGGTTTTTGTGATGCCTGTCCTTGTTAGGAAAATGGCTGTGTGGTTTTTCTTGGATTGGAACTGTCCTAACATAATCTAACTTTATGCTTTCACCGTAAAGCCTTTTTGAAATCGGACAATGTGGTTACATTAAGGAGAAGTGTACCTTTAAAATGGTGTAAAATAGTCTTATGTTTGAGAACTTTGAATAATGACATTTTGTGGTTTTGAATTTGGCACGCTAGCGTCCCACCTCCCCAAGAAAGGTTAACACTCTGTCTGATCAGACATCAACTGAGGATTGATAGGTCCCTACCTTGGCAAAAGCTGTTGGTTCCTTGTCTATAACCTTTATAGAAATGAGTCAGTAAATAAGAATGTGTTCTTTACTGACTTGCCTAGTTAAAAAAGTTTAAAATAAAACATTGACATGTGGATTGTAGTTATATGTTTTGTGAGACAGTTCTCAGAGAGAAAGTACTCTTCAACAACAGTTACCCACATGACTGTAACGTTGATCTCTGAGTCCCTCTAGTGGCCATCCAGACAACAGCTACCCACATGACTGTAACGTTGATCTCTGAGTCCCTCTAGTGGCCATCCAGACAACAGTTACCCACATGACTGTAACGTTGATCTCTGAGTCCCTCTAGTGGCCATCCAGACAACAGTTACCCACATGACTGTAACGTTGATCTCTGAGTCCCTCTAGTGGCCATCCAGACAACCTGCCACCTGCTACTGAACGTTCTGTCTGGGATCAGGTCTGTGGGTTGAGTGCATCAGAACAACGGGATTAGAACCTCTGACCACTGTGACTGGTAACCGCATGGGTACACTCAAAATGGCTGACATGGTCTGAGTAGGAGAGAGAGGGTTAGATGAGATAGGTTACAGGACTATAACATTAGGGGGATAGATATAGGAGAGAGGTTATAACATTAGGGGGATAGATATAGGAGAGAGAGAGGTTACAGGACTATAACATTAGGTGGATAGATATAGGAGAGAGAGGTTACAGGGTTATAACATTAGGGGGATAGATATAGGAGAGAGAGGTTATAACATTAGGGGGATAGATATAGGAGAGAGAGGTTATAACATTAGGGTGATAGATATAAGAGAGAGAGAGGTTACAGGGCTATAACATTAGGTGGATAGATATAGGAGAGAGAGAGAGGTTACAGGGCTATAACATTAGGTGGATAGATATAGGAGAGAGAGGTTATAACATTAGGTGGATAGATATAGGAGAGAGAGAGGTTACAGGGTTATAACATTAGGTGGATAGATATAGGAGAGAGAGGTTACAGGGTTATAACATTAGGGGGATAGATATAGGAGAGAGAGGTTACAGGGCTATAACATTAGGTGGATAGATATAGGAGAGAGAGGTTATAACATTAGGTGGATAGATATAGGAGAGAGAGAGGTTACAGGGTTATAACATTAGGTGGATAGATATAGGAGAGAGAGGTTATAACATTAGGGGGATAGATATAGGAGAGAGAGGTTATAACATTAGGTGGATAGATATAGGAGAGAGAGGGTTATAACATTAGGGGGATAGATATAGGAGAGAGAGGTTATAACATTAGGGTGGATAGATATAGGAGAGAGAGGTTATAACATTAGGTGGATAGATATAGGAGAGAGAGAGAGGTTATAACATTAGGGGGATAGATATAGGAGAGAGAGGTTATAACATTAGGGGGATAGATATAGGAGAGAGAGGTTATAACATTAGGTGGATAGATATAGGAGAGAGAGAGGTTACAGGGTTATAACATTAGGTGGATAGATATAGGAGAGAGAGATTATAACATTAGGGGGATAGATATAGGAGAGAGAGGTTATAACATTAGGTGGATAGATATAGGAGAGAGAGAGGTTACAGGGTTATAACATTAGGTGGATAGATATAGGAGAGAGAGAGGTTACAGGGTTATAACATTAGGTGGATAGATATAGGAGAGAGAGGTTATAACATTAGGGGGATAGATATAGGAGAGAGAGGTTATAACATTAGGGGGATAGATATAGGAGAGAGAGGGCTATAACATTAGGTGGATAGATATAGGAGAGAGAGAGGTTACAGGGTTATAACATTAGGTGGATAGATATAGGAGAGAGAGGTTACAGGGTTATAACATTAGGGGGATAGATATAGGAGAGAGTGGTTATAACATTAGGGGGATAGATATGGGAGAGAGAGAGAGGTTACAGGGCGATAACATTAGGTGGATAGATATAGGAGAGAGAGTTTATAACATTAGGTATATAGATATAGGAGAGAGTGGTTATAACATTAGGGGGATAGATATAGGAGAGAGAGGTTACAGGGTTATAACATTAGGTGTATAGATATAGGAGAGAGTGGTTATAACATTAGGTGTATAGATATAGGAGAGAGAGGTTATAACATTAGGTGGATAGATATAGGAGAGAGAGAGGTTACAGGGTTATAACATTAGGTGGATAGATATAGGAGAGATGGAGGGATATACCAGATAGGATCCTTCCAGAGCTACAGTGGACTGAAATCTAATCCAATAATGGGAAGTATTGACAGCGTCCCAGACGACACCCTATCTCCTGTACAGTGCACTACGTTTGACCAGGGCCCATAAGGTTATGGTCAAAAGTAGTGCACTATGTAGGGAATATGGTGTCATTTGGGACACAGATTTGTTTCCTTCTGTCATGTTGATGTCTATCAGAGAGAAATGGGATCAAAGTGCATTTCGTGTCTCCTCCACTAGGTGGCAGCAGTGTACTGAGAGGAGGATGGATCATTCCAGAACTACTGTGTTGGTGAGGAACGAACGAACACACACACACACACACACACACACACACACACACACACACACACACACACACAGACCAAAAATAGTGCAAGGCAAAGTTCCTGCAATCAACAAACAAGACTATTCATGTTTGTAAAGTTGGGCAATACGGCAGTCAAAGCAATGGTTTCCAATAATTCAAACCAACTAGATCACTTTCATTTTGACTGGATGTCACAGACATGCCATGTTATCTCCACCCCCTAACCCTAACCCCTACCCCCTAACCCCCTAACCCCCTAACTCTAACCCCTAACCCTAACCCCTAACCCCTAACTCTAACCCCTAACCCCTAACCCCTAACCCTAACCCTAACCCCTAACCCTAACCCCAACCCTAACCCTAACCCTACCCCCTAACCCTAACCCCTAACCTCTAACCCCCTAACCCTAACCCCTAACCTCTACTCCCTAACCCCTAACCCTAACTCTAACCCCTAACCCCCTAACCCCTAACACTACCCCTACCCCCAACCCTAACCATAACCCTACCCCCTACCCCCTAACCCCTACCCCCAACTCTAACCCCTAACCCCTAGCCCCTAACCCCTAACCCCTAACACTAACCCCTAACCCCAACCCTAACCCCTAACCCTAACCCTAACCCCTAACCCCTAACCCTAACCCCTAACCTCTAACCCCTAACCCGTAACACTAACCCCTAACCCTAACCCTAACCCCTAACCTCTAACCCCTAACCCGTAACACTAACCCCTAACCCTACCCCCTAACTCCTAACCCTAACCCCTAACCCCTAACCCTAACCCCTAACCCTAACCCCTAACCCTAACCCCTAACCCCTAACCCTAACCCCTAACCCCTAACCCTACCCCCTAACCCTACCCGCTAACAGCTAACCGCTAACCCAGTCTTTCTAACAGAGAGATCAGATGAAAACCCAATAATGACTGTGTCTTTCTGACAGAGAGATCAGATGAAAACCCAATAATGACTGTGTCTTTCTAACAGAGAGATCAGAGGAAACCCAATAATGACTGTGTCTTTCTAACAGAGAGATCAGAGGAAAACCCACAGGGTTTACCCTCCTCATTCAGAACGTTGTTATGAGAACAGTCAAACAACCCAACTGATGGACTCGTCTTCTGCTTCGCTTATCTTACCTACTGCAGCGCGTCGACAGGAAAACTTGCTAGCCTCTACGGGCTAGGGGGCAGCATTGAGAATTTTGGAAAAAATATGTGCCCATTTTTAACTGCCTCCTACACCAACTCAGAAGCTAGAATATGCATATTATTGTTCAGGTTTGGATAGAAAACACCCTAAATTTTCTAAAACTGTTTGAATGGTGTCTGTGAGTATAACAGAACTCCTATGGCAGGCAAAAACCTGAGAAGGTTTCATGCAGGAAGTACCCTGTCTGACAAGGTGTTGTTGTTCTTGCTTCTGTTTATTGAAGAGTCAGGATCTTAGCTGTAACGTGACAATTCCTAGGGCTCCAATAGGCTCTCAGAACCCGGGAAAAACCTGAACGATTACGAGGCAGCCTCAGGCTGAAACACAGAATCCCCTTTTCCAAGTGTCCCATCAGGGGACAATAGAATTAGGCGCGTGCGCGATTTTCCCCCGTGGAGTATTTTCCTTCGGCTGTTTAGTTAATTGCAGATTCCCGGTCGGAATATTATCGCTTTTCTACGAGATAAATTGCATAAAAATTGATTTTAAACAGCGGTTGACATGCTTTGAAGTACGGTAATGGAATATTTAGAAATGTTTTGTCACGTTCTGCGCCATGCGCACGACCGTGATTTAGCATTCTGATAGTGTCTAGAACGCAAGAACAAAACGCCGCTTTTTGGATATAACGATGGATTATTTGGGACCAAACCTACATTTGTTATTGAAGTAGAAGTCCTGGGAGTGCATTCTGACGAAGAACAGGAAAGGTAAGACCATTTTTCTTATAGGAAATGTGATTTTGGTGAAGGCTAAACTTGCCGGGTGTCTAAATAGCTAGCCCGTGATGGCTGGGCTATGTACTTAGAATATTGCAAAATGTGCTTCATCCGAAAAGCTATTTTAAAATCGGACATATCGAGTGCATAGAGGAGTAATGTATCTATAATTCTTAAAATAATTGTTATGCTTTTTGTGAACGTTTATCGTGAGTAATTTAGCAAATTGTTAGTAAATTCCCCGGAAGTTTGCGGGGGTATGCTTTTTCTGAACGTCACATGCTAATGTAAAAAGCTGGTTTTTGATATAAATATGAACTTGATTGAACAGACATGCATGTATTGTATAACATAATGTCCTAGGTGTGTCATCTGATGAAGATCATAAAAGGTTAGTGCTGCATTTAGCTGTGGTTTAGGTTTTTGTGACATTATATGCTAGCTTGAAAAATGGGTGTCTGATTATTTCTGGCTGGGTACTCTGCTGACATAATCTAATGTTTTGCTTTCGTTGTAAAGCCTTTTTGAAATCGGACAGTGTGGTTAGATTAACGAGAGTCTTGTCTTTAAATAGCTGTAAAATAGTCCTATGTTTGAGAAATTGAAGTAATAGCATTTCAAACATTTTAAAAATCGCGCCACAGGATTACACTGGCTGTTACGTAGGTGGGACGAATTCGTCCCGCCGGTCCCATAGAGGCTAGAGGTAAATTATTTCAATGAGTCCTTTTCTAGATTTTAAAAGTCAAGTAAACAAGTGTAGGTGTAATTTTCTACGTTAGGTAGACCTAGTAGTAGATAGGTATGGTCCCACCTTCCTCCTCCATGCTCTAATCCCCTGTCTGCATGTTCTCATTGCCCAAATCCACCTGTAGAAACTATATGTAAAACACCTTGGTTAATGGACACTGTCGCGTTGCCATCTGTAGTCCTGCCTACCATATCTAGTTCAAACAGCCTCACTGCCATTGTGATGTTTACCTCAGAGTACAGGCCTGATATAGTAGTGTAGGACACACTGGACTTCCCCCTGTCCAACTGGTCTGCTGTAGATCCATACAGCAGCAGGTATCAGGCCTGAGGACTTCCCCCTGTCTAACTGGTCTGCTGTAGATCCATACAGCAGCAGGTATCAGGCCTGAGGACTTCCCCCTGTCCAACTGGTCTGCTGTAGATCCATACAGCAACAGGTATCAGGCCTGATATTGTAGTGTAGGACACACTGGACTTCCCCCTGTCCAACTGGTCTGCTGTAGATCCATACAGCAGCAGGTATCAGGCCTGATATTGTAGTGTAGGACACACTGGACTGGTCTGCTGTAGATCCATACAGCAACAGGTATCAGGCCTGATATAGTAGTGTAGGACACACTGGACTTCCCCCTGTCCAACTGGTCTGCTGTAGATCCATACAGGTACCAGTTACATCACCAAGCTGGAGAACATTTACCACCAAATCCATGGGCCATGGGCCTTATACCTACCCATTAACACAACGGTCAAAAGGTTTGGCTAGAAACCTCCAGACAGTGTGTACTGTTCATAATGCACCATTCAGCCAATCAAATGAATGGGCTTGGGGGTCGTTGGGCTCACTCAGCTCTCATTGCTGGACAAGTCAACATGGCAACAAAAGGGCAGTAATATCAGCTCATTGTTGGACAAGTCAACATGGCAACAAAAGGGCAGTAATATCAGCTCATTGTTGGACAAGTCAACATGGCAACAAAAGGGCAGTAATATCAGCTCATTGTTGGACAAGTCAACATGGCAACAAAAGGGCAGTAATATCAGCTCATTGTTGGACAAGTCAACATGGCAACAAAAGGGCATTAATATCAGCTCATTGTTGGACAAGTCAACATGGCAACAAAAGGGCAGTAATATCAGCTCATTGTTGGACAAGGCAACATGGCAACAAAAGGGCAGTAATATCAGCTCATTGTTGGACAAGTCAACATGGCAACAAAAGGGCAGTAATATCAGCTCATTGTTGGACAAGTCAACATGGCAACAAAAGGGCAGTAATATCAGCTCATTGTTGGACAAGTCAACATGGCAACAAAAGGGCAGTAATATCAGCTCATTGTTGGACAAGTCAACATGGCAACAAAAGGGCAGTAATATCAGCTCGTTGTGTAAAGAGAAAAGGGGTCGGAGGGTCAGAAGCAGAACTGCAGGAGAAAGGGGGGGATGGGATGGGGAACAGGGCTCTATTGAGGGGGTTCAGCTGGCTGGATGGACCAGGAGAGAGGATAGCAGGGGCTAATAGGCTGTATGGCTGGACCAATGAGGAGAGAGGATAGCAGGGGCTAATAGGCTGTATGGCTGGACCAATGAGGAGAGAGGATAGCAGGGGCTAGTGGGCTGAGGCATTAACAAAGGGTTGTGGGGAGGGGATGGTGTGTGTCGGTCTTGTCGGTCTTGCAGGGCAGCAGGGATAAGGCCCAGTACACCGAGGCAGCAGGGATAAGGCCCAGTACACCGAGGCAGCAGAGATAAGGCCCAGTACACCGAGGCAGCAGGGAGAAGGCCCAGCACACCGAGGCAGCAGGGATAAGGCCCAGCACACCGAGGCAGCAGGGATAAGACCAGGCTCACCGAGGCAGCAGGGATAAGGCCCGGCACACCGAGGCAGCAGGGATAAGGCCCAGCACACCGAGGCAGCAGAGATAAGACCAGGCTCACCGAGGCAGCAGGGTTAAGGCCCAGCACACCGAGGCAGCAGGGATAAGGCCCGGCACATCGATGCAGCAGGGATAAGGCCCAGTACACCGAGGCAGCAGGGATAAGGCCCAGTACACCGAGGCAGCAGGGATAAGGCCCCGTACACCGAGGCAGCAGGGGGTTTTGTATCCATGTGTCACGGCTGTCGAAAGGAGCCGACCAAAGTGCAGCGTGGTTGTAGTTCCACATTTTGTTAAATCCGTGAAACTTTGCAAAACATAAATAACTGAATTAACAAAACAACAAACCGTGACGCAGAGAGAAACAAACACTACTCAAAATATAATCACCCACAAAACCCAGGAAGAAAAAAACCCTACTTAAATATGATCTCCAATTAGAGACAACGAGGACCAGCTGCCTCCAATTGGAGATCAACCCAAAAAACAACAAATAGAAAAACTAGAACTTCAACACAGAAATACAAAACATAGAAAAACACAAAACACCCCTTCGTCACGCCCTGCCCTACTCTACCATAGAAAATAACCTCTTACTATGGTCAGGACGTGACATCGATGTGATGGCAAACTGAGGGGCTCATACATTCCCCAACCCATCCTGTCTCTAAGCCCATTGCCCCTTCCCCACCACCCACCCCACCCTGGCCTGGGACAAAGACAGCTGCCATAACCAGCAGAGGAGAGGAGAGCTCTGTATTCCTCCTAGTGAGCTTTCATATTGTGAGTCCAGCACCACAGCCAGTTACTGATGGACTCGTTAGCTTGTTGCCAAAAAGACAACAGTAGCTCCGCTTATAGAGCTGGAGACTCTGCAGTGGATTTCACACCGAGCTGACATTCAAAACAACCTTCTGACTTTCAGGCAAATCCAGTTGAATTTGTTGTTTCAAACAGGCAACATCTTAGGCTGAACATTCAGCATCTCACAACATGTATACGGGTTTCAGTTGAAGCAGATATGATGAGAAGTGAGACTGGGCATGGCAACGTTCCTCAGCGTCAAACCTGTTTTCTGTGGCTGCGGGGCTGTAGGCAGAGACAGTCTGGGATCAATATAAATTGACAGACTCCATTGATTTCTTTGCCTGAATCCCTTAACAACCAAACGACAACACCAGGTCAGAAACACCAGCCCTGCGTTCAACACAACAGCTGGAGACCATGACTCTACATAACACTACAGACTGTAGATCCTGGTGTTACTACAGACAGACTGACGGTCTAACAGACTGACTGACAGTCTAACAGACAGACTGACAGTCTAACAGGCAGACTGACAGTCTAACAGACAGACTGTAGATCCTGTTGATACTACAGACAGACTGACAGTCTAACAGGCAGACTAAATGGCTTGTTCTAACACGTTAGAGGGTCTATCTTTACAACAGCCTTGTCTATGCAACACGTTAGAGGGTCTATCTTTACAACAGCCTTGTCTATGGAACACGTTAGAGGGTCTATCTTTACAACAGCCTTGTCTATGGAACACGTTAGAGGGTCTATCTTTACAACAGCCTTGTCTATGGAACACGTTAGAGGGTCTATCTTTACAACAGCCTTGTCTATGGAACACGTTAGAGGGTCTATCTTTACAACAGCCTTGTCTATGGAACACGTTAGAGGGTCTATCTTTACAACAGCCTTGTCTATGGAACACGTTAGAGGGTCTAACTTTACAACAGCCTTGTCTATGGAACACGTTAGAGGGTCTATCTTTACAACAGCCTTGTCTATGGAACACGTTAGAGGGTCTATCTTTACAACAGCCTTGTCTATGGAACACGTTAGAGGGTCTATCTTTACAACAGCCTTGTCTATGCAACACGTTAGAGGGTCTATCTTTACAACAGCCTTGTCTATGGAACACGTTAGAGGGTCTATCTTTACAACAGCCTTGTCTATGGAACACGTTAGAGGGTCTATCTTTACAACAGCCTTGTCTATGCAACACGTTAGAGGGTCTATCTTTACAACAGCCTTGTCTATGGAACACGTTAGAGGGTCTATCTTTACAACAGCCTTGTCTATGGAACACGTTAGAGGGTCTATCTTTACAACAGCCTTGTCTATGGAACACGTTAGAGGGTCTATCTTTACAACAGCCTTGTCTATGGAACACGTTAGAGGATCTATCTTTACAACAGCCTTGTCTATGGAACACGTTAGAGGGTCTATCTTTACAACAGCCTTGTCTATGGAACACGTTAGAGGGTCTATCTTTACAACAGCCTTGTCTATGCAACACGTTAGAGGGTCTATCTTTACAACAGCCTTGTCTATGGAACACGTTAGAGGGTCTATCTTTACAACAGCCTTGTCTATGCAACACGTTAGAGGGTCTATCTTTACAACAGCCTTGTCTATGGAACACGTTAGAGGGTCTATCTCTACAACAGCCTTGTCTATGGAACACGTTAGAGGGTCTATCTTTACAACAGCCTTGTCTATGGAACACGTTAGAGGGTCTATCTTTACAACAGCCTTGTCTATGGAACACGTTAGAGGGTCTATCTTTACAACAGCCTTGTCTATGCAACACGTTAGAGGGTCTATCTTTACAACAGCCTTGTCTATGCAACACGTTAGAGGGTCTATCTTTACAACAGCCTTGTCTATGGAACACGTTAGAGGGTCTATCTTTACAACAGCCTTGTCTATGGAACACGTTAGAGGGTCTATCTTTACAACAGCCTTGTCTATGGAACACGTTAGAGGGTCTATCTTTACAACAGCCTTGTCTATGCAACACGTTAGAGGGTCTGGGTTCGGGTTTGTCCCGGGATACTTCCTCGTTCATTGAGGAGTCTCTCTCCATGCAGACACACCTGGGCTGGGCATGTCCCGGGATAAATACTTCCTCGTTCATTGAGGAGACTCTCTCCATGCAGACACCCCTGGGCTGGGCATGTCCCGGGATAAATACAACTCTTCCTCGTTCATTGAGGAGACTCTCTCCATGCAGACACCCCTGGGCTGGGCGTGTCCCGGGATAAATACTTCCTCGTTCATTGAGGAGACTCTCTCCATGCAGACACCCCTGGGCTGGGCGTGTCCCGGGATAAATACTTCCTCGTTCATTGAGGAGACTCTCTCCATGCAGACACACCTGGGCTGGGCGTGTCCCGGGATAAATACTTCCTCGTTCATTGAGGAGACTCTCTCCATGCAGACACCCCTGGGCTGGGCATGTCCCGGGATAAATACTTCCTCGTTCATTGAGGAGACTCTCTCCATGCAGACACCCCTGGGCTGGGCGTGTCCCGGGATAAATACTTCCTCGTTCATTGAGGAGACTCTCTCCATGCAGACACACCTGGGCTGGGCGTGTCCCGGGATAAATACTTCCTCGTTCATTGAGGAGACTCTCTCCATGCAGACACCCCTGGGCTGGGCGTGTCCCGGGATAAATACTTCCTCGTTCATTGAGGAGACTCTCTCCATGCAGACACACCTGGGCTGGGCGTGTCCCGGGATAAATACTTCCTCGTTCATTGAGGAGACTCTCTCCATGCAGACACCCCTGGGCTGGGCGTGTCCCGGGATAAATACTTCCTCGTTCATTGAGGAGACTCTCTCCATGCAGACACCCCTGGGCTGGGCGTGTCCCGGGATAAATACTTCCTCGTTCATTGAGGAGACTCTCTCCATGCAGACACCCCTGGGCTGGGCGTGTCCCGGGATAAATACTTCCTCGTTCATTGAGGAGACTCTCTCCATGCAGACACCCCTGGGCTGGGCGTGTCCCGGGATAAATACTTCCTCGTTCATTGAGGAGACTCTCTCCATGCAGACACCCCTGGGCTGGGCGTGTCCCGGGATAAATACTTCCTCGTTCATTGAGGAGACTCTCTCCATGCAGACACCCCTGGGCTGGGCGTGTCCCGGGATAAATACTTCCTCGTTCATTGAGGAGACTCTCTCCATGCAGACACCCCTGGGCTGGGCGTGTCCCGGGATAAATACTTCCTCGTTCATTGAGGAGACTCTCTCCATGCAGACACCACATGTTTGTGTTGGCACCTTTCAACACCCCTCATTACCACATTTACGCAAATACTCCACTTACACTACTGATTACTGACTACATACCATTGTTAATTGTATTTAGTTTACTTCAGTTAATAAATATATTATGTTATTCCTTATCTCCACATTGTCTCCATTTTT
>NW_021823195.1:974248-996748 GCF_901001165.1 Salmo trutta
TCTGTCCTTGTCCCTGGCCCTGCCTGCTATGTACCTCTCTGCTCTGTCCCTGGTTCTGGTTGAAATCAAAGAGATGGGCTGGCTACCTACAGACTGAAGATATGTCTGTCTGTCTGTCTGTCTGTCTGTCTGTCTGTCTGTCTGTCTGTCTGTCTGTCTGTCTGTCTGTCTGTCTGTCTGTCTGTCTGTCATGGAAACATCAGCCACTTCTCAGCAGTAACCAACACAACACCCACTCAATATCTGTTCTGTCTCCAATATGAACATGTCAGTCTAATGAAACTCTAGCTGCCTTCACAGTGAACACAGGTCAGTGGATGGAGAGATATAACCCCATTCTGTAAAGCTATCAGCAACATCAAATCACTGGCCACTTTAGCTTGGAACCACTGGCCACTTCAGCTTGGAACCACTGGCCCCTTCAGCTTGGAATCACTGGCCACTTTAATAATGGAATCACTGGCCACTTTAATAATGGAACACTAGTCACTTTAATAATGGAACACTGGCCACTTTAATAATGGAACACCAGTCACTTTAATAATGGAACACTGGCCCCTTTAATAATGGAACACTGGCCCCTTTAATAATGGAACACTAGTCACTTTAATAATGGAACACCAGTCACTTTAATAATGGAACACTGGCCCCTTTAATAATGGAATCACTGGCCCCTTTAATAATGGAATCACTGGCCACTTTAATAATGGAACACTAGTCACTTTAATAATGGAACACTGGTCACTTTAATACATGGAACACTAGTCACTTTAATAATGGAACACTGGCCACTTTAATAATGGAACACCAGTCACTTTAATAATGGAACACTGGCCCATTTAATAATGGAACACCAGTCACTTTAATAATGGAACACTGGTCACTTTAATAATGGAACACTGGTCACTCTAATAGTGGAACACTGGTCACTTTAATAATGGAACACTAGTCACTTTAAAAATGGAACACTGGTCACTTTAATAATGGAACACTGGTCACTTTAAAAATGGAACACTGGTCACTTTAATAATGGAACACTGGTCACTCTAATTGTGGAACACTAGTCACTTTAATAATGGAACACTAATCACTGTAATAATGGAACACTGGTCACTGTAATAATGGAACACTAGTCCCTTTAATAATGGAACACTAGTCCCTTTAATAATGGAACACTGGTCACTTTAATAATGGAACACTGGTCACTTTAATAATGGAACTCTAGTCACTTTAATAATGGAACACTAGTCCCTTTAATAATGGAACACTGGTCACTTTAATAATGGAACACTAGTCACTGTAATAACGGAACACTAGTCACTGTAATAATGGAACACTAGTCACTGTAATAATGGAACACTAGTCACTTTAATAATGGAACACTAGTCCCTTTAATAATGGAACACTAGTCACTGTAATAACGGAACACTAGTCACTGTAATAATGGAACACTAGTCACTGTAATAATGGAACACTAGTCCCTTTAATAATGGAACACTAGTCACTGTAATAACGGAACACTAGTCACTGTAATAATGGAACACTAGTCACTGTAATAATGGAACACTAGTCACTGTAATAATGGAACACTGGCCCCTTTAATAATGCAACACTGGCCCCTTTAATAATGGAACACTGGTCACTTTAATAATGGAACACTGGCCACTTTAATAATGGATCACTAGTCACTTTAATAATGGAACACTAGTAACTTTAATAATGGAACACTAGTCAATGTAATAATGGAACACTAGTCACTTTAATAATGGAACACTAGTCACTTTAATAATGGAACACTAGTCACTTTAATAATGGAACACTAGTCACTTTAATAATGGAACACTAGTCACTGTAATAATGGAACACTAGTCACTGTAATAATGGAACACTAGTCACTGTAATAATGGAACACTGGTCACTGTAATAATGGAACACTAGTCACAGTAATAATGGAACACTGGCGACTTTAATAGTGTTTACATATTTAGCATTACTCATCACATATATATATATATATATATATATATATACTGCATTCTATCCTATTCTACTGTTGGAGCAGGTATGTGACCAATAGATATTACTGTTGGAGCAGGTATGTGACCAATAGATATTACTGTACTGTTGGAGCAGGTATGTGACCAATAGATATTACTGTTGGAGCAGGTATGTGACCAATAGATATTACTGTTGGAGCAGGTATGTAACCAATAGATATTACTGTACTGTTGGAGCAGGTATGTGACCAATAGATATTACTGTTGGAGCAGGTATGTGACCAATAGATATTACTGTTGGAGCAGGTATGTGACCAATAGATATTACTGTTGGAGCAGGTATGTGACCAATAGATATTACTGTACTGTTGGAGCAGGTATGTAACCAATAGATATTACTGTTGGAGCAGGTATGTGACCTATAGATATTACTGTACTGTTGGAGCAGGTATGTGACCAATAGATATTACTGTTGGAGCAGGTATGTAACCAATAGATATTACTGTACTGTTGGAGCAGGTATGTAACCAATAGATATTACTGAACTGTTGGAGCAGGTATGTAACCAATAGATATTACTGTACTGTTGGAGCAGGTATGTAACCAATAGATATTACTGTACTGTTGGAGCAGGTATGTAACCAATAGATATTACTGTTGGAGCAGGTATGTAACCAATAGATATTACTGTTGGAGCAGGTGTGTGACCAATAGATATTACTGTTGGAGGAGGTATGTGACCAATATATATTACTGTTGGAGCAGGTATGTGACCAATAGATATTACTGTACTGTTGGAGCAGGTATGTAACCAATATATATTACTGTACTGTTGGAGCAGGTATGTGACCAATAGATATTACTGTACTGTTGGAGCAGGTATGTGACCAATAGATATTACTGTACTGTTGGAGCAGGTATGTGACCAATATATATTACTGTTGGAGCAGGTATGTAACCAATATACATTACTGTTGGAGGAGGTATGTGACCAATATATATTACTGTTGGAGCAGGTATGTGACCAATAGATATTACTGTACTGTTGGAGCAGGTATGTAACCAATAGATATTACTGTACTGTTGGAGCAGGTATGTGACCAATAGATATTACTGTTGGAGCAGGTATGTGACCGATAGATATTACTGTTGGAGCAGGTATGTGACCAATAGATATTACTGTTGGAGCAGGTATGTCACCAATAGATATTACTCTTGGAGCAGGTATGTAACCAATAGATATTACTGTACTGTTGGAGCAGGTATGTGACCAATAGATATTACTGTACTGGTGGAGCAGGTATGTGACCAATAGATATTACTGTACTGTTGGAGCAGGTATGTGACCAATAGATATTACTGTTGGAGCAGGTATGTGACCAATAGATATTACTGTACTGTTGGAGCAGGTATGTAACCAATAGATATTACTGTACTGTTGGAGCAGGTATGTGACCAATATATATTACTGTTGGAGCAGGTATGTAACCAATAGATATTACTGGTGGAGCAGGTATGTAACCAATAGACATTACTGTACTTTGTGATGTGATGTGATCCTCTGTGATGTGATCCTCTGTGATGTGATGTTATCCTCTGTGATGTGATGTGATCCTCTGTGATGTGATCCTCTGTGATGTGATCCTCTATGATGTGATGTGATCCTCTGTGATGTGATGTGATCCTCTATGATGTGATCCTCTATGATGTGATCCTCTGTGATGTGATGTGATCCTCTGTGATGTGATGTGATCCTCTGTGATGTGATCCTCTGTGATGTGATCCTCTGTGATATGATGTGATCCTCTGTGATGTGATCCTCTGTGATGTGATCCTCTGTGATGTGATGTGAACCTCTGTGATGTGATGTGATCCTCTATGATGTGATGTCATCCTCTATGATGTGATCTGATCCTCTATGATGTGATGTGATCCTCTATGATGTGATCCTCTATGATGTGATCCTCTGTGATGTGATGTGATCCTCTGTGATGTGATGTGATCCTCTGTGATGTGAGCCTCTATGATGTGATGTGATGTGATCCTCTGTGATATGATCCTCTGTGATGTGATGTGAACCTCTGTGATGTGAACCTCTGTGATGTGATCCTCTGTGATGTGATGTGATCCTCTGTGATGTGATGTGATCCTCTGTGATGTGATCCTCTGTGATGTGATCCTCTGTGATGTGGTCCTCTGTGATGTGATGTGATCCTCTGTGATGTGATCCTCTGTGATGTGATGTGATCCTCTGTGATGTGATCCTCTGTGATGTGATCCTCTGTGATGTGATGTGATCCTCTGTGATGTGGTCCTCTGTGATGTGAACCTCTGTGATGTGATGTGATCCTCTATGATGTGATGTCATCCTCTATGATGTGATCTGATCCTCTATGATGTGATGTGATCCTCTATGATGTGATCCTCTATGATGTGATCCTCTGTGATGTGATGTGATCCTCTGGGATGTGATCCTCTGTGATGTGATGTGATCCTCTGTGATGTGATCCTCTATGATGTGATGTGATGTGATCCTCTGTGATATGATCCTCTGTGATGTGATGTGAACCTCTGTGATGTGATCCTCTGTGATGTGATCCTCTGTGATGTGATGTGATCCTCTGTGATGTGATGTGATCCTCTGTGATGTGATCCTCTGTGATGTGATCCTCTGTGATGTGGTCCTCTGTGATGTGATGTGATCCTCTGTGATGTGATCCTCTGTGATGTGATGTGATCCTCTGTGATGTGATGTGATCCTCTGTGATGTGATGCTAAATGTACCAACTATTGTTGTTTACTGTTCTCCTCTTCAACTGCATCAAGTCATGTTTTTAATCCATGTTAAAGTGCCAGTTCTCCAGATTGATGCAGGAGACTGCAGTTTGCTACATATTTCAAGTACAATACCAGGAGGACAAGCTGTTTGACCAGAGGGGACAGCTCAACTCCGTTTAGGGACACCACATTAGTCCAGACATCTTTTCTCAGTCAGAGCGTCTGGATGAAGTAACGCCCAGCTAACCAGTGTGAGAGAGTCCACTACCTTTGTTAGCTTCTAGGAAAACCTGACAAAGGAGTCTAAAGGAAAACCAGCCATATGAACATAAAGACATTCTGACTCTTAAGATGTCACATACCGTAGGACAACAAGACTTTTCAACTCTGATGTAATATGAGCATTATATTGTCTATTGTTGTATATTTTGATTTGTTATATATATAGATATTTTACTAGTGTGTTATATTGTAGTATTTTAATGATGTTTTGATGATGATGGTTTTCTGTCCAGGGACTACAGATGAAAATGGGCTATCTAGCTAAAGTTGGTGTAGTGGCATGTTGAGCATGGCCCCTGACAAATAAACCCATCGATAAGAAAGAATAGACAGAGAGAGGAGCTTCTCTGTGATACATTAATGACTTCCTGTCCTGTGTGTCTACAGACACCTTCAAAGACCTTACAGCTGACTGAGAGGAGACCAGAGGCTCTGGGACTGTTGTAAAGACCTTTACAGCTGACTGAGAGGAGACCAGAGGCTCTGGGACTGTTGTAAAGACCTTACAGCTGACTGAGAGGAGACCAGAGGCTCTGGGACTGTTGTAAAGACCTTTACAGCTGACTGAGAGGAGACCAGAGGCTCTGGGACTGTTGTAAAGACCTTTACAGCTGACTGAGAGGAGACCAGAGGCTCTGGGACTGTTGTAAAGACCTTTACAGCTGACTGAGAGGAGACCAGAGGCTCTGGGACTGTTGTAAAGACCTTACAGCTGACTGAGAGGAGACCAGAGGCTCTGGGACTGTTGTAAAGACCTTACAGCTGACTGAGAGGAGACCAGAGGCTCTGGCACTGTTGTAAAGACCTTACAGCTGACTGAGAGGAGACCAGAGGCTCTGGGACTGTTGTAAAGACCTTACAGCTGACTGAGAGGAGACCAGAGGCTCTGGGACTGTTGTAAAGACCTTTACAGCTGACTGAGAGGAGACCAGAGGCTCTGGGACTGTTGTAAAGACCTTACAGCTGACTGAGAGGAGACCAGAGGCTCTGGCACTGTTGTAAAGACCTTACAGCTGACTGAGAGGAGACCAGAGGCTCTGGGACTGTTGTAAAGACCTTACAGCTGACTGAGAGGAGACCAGAGGCTCTGGGACTGTTGTAAAGACCTTTACAGCTGACTGAGAGGAGACCAGAGGCTCTGGACTGTTGTAAAGACCTTACAGCTGACTGAGAGGAGACCAGAGGCTCTGGGACTGTTGTAAGACCTTACAGCTGACTGAGAGGAGACCAGAGGCTCTGGGACTGTTGTAAAGACCTTACAGCTGACTGAGAGGAGACCAGAGGCTCTGGGACTGTTGTAAAGACCTTACAGCTGACTGAGAGGAGACCAGAGGCTCTGGGACTGTTGTAAAGACCTTACAGCTGACTGAGAGGAGACCAGAGGCTCTGGGACTGTTGTAAAGACCTTACAGCTGACTGAGAGGAGACCAGAGGCTCTGGGACTGTTGTAAAGACCTTACAGCTGACTGAGAGGAGACCAGAGGCTCTGGGACTGTTGTAAAGACCTTACAGCTGACTGAGAGGAGACCAGAGGCTCTGGGACTGTTGTAAAGACCTTACAGCTGGAGCTGAGAGGGAGACCAGAGGCTCTGGGACTGTTGTAAAGACCTTACAGCTGACTGAGAGGAGACCAGAGGCTCTGGGACTGTTGTAAAGACCTTACAGCTGACTGAGAGGAGACCAGAGGCTCTGGCACTGTTGTAAAGACCTTACAGCTGACTGAGAGGAGACCAGAGGCTCTGGACTGTTGTAAAGACCTTACAGCTGACTGAGAGGAGACCAGAGGCTCTGGGACTGTTGTAAAGACCTTACAGCTGACTGAGAGGAGACCAGAGGCTCTGGGACTGTTGTAAAGACCTTTACAGCTGACTGAGAGGAGACCAGAGGCTCTGGGACTGTTGTAAAGACCTTACAGCTGACTGAGAGGAGACCAGAGGCTCTGGGACTGTTGTAAAGACCTTACAGCTGACTGAGAGGAGACCAGAGGCTCTGGGACTGTTGTAAGACCTTACAGCTGACTGAGAGGAGACCAGAGGCTCTGGGGACTGTTGTAAAGACCTTTACAGCTGACTGAGAGGAGACCAGAGGCCTCTGGGACTGTTGTAAAGACACTTACAGCTGACTGAGAGGAGACCAGAGGCTCTGGCACTGTTGTAAAGACCTTACAGCTGACTGAGAGGAGACCAGAGGCTCTGGGACTGTTGTAAAGACCTTACAGCTGACTGAGAGGAGACCAGAGGCTCTGGGACTGTTGTAAAGACCTTTACAGCTGACTGAGAGGAGACCAGAGGCTCTGGGACTGTTGTAAAAGACCTTTACAGCTGACTGAGAGGAGACCAGAGGCTCTGGGACTGTTGTAAAGACCTTACAGCTGACTGAGAGGAGACCAGAGGCTCTGGGACTGTTGTAAAGACCTTACAGCTGACTGAGAGGAGACCAGAGGCTCTGGGCACTGTTGTAAGACCTTTACAGCTGACTGAGAGGAGACCAGAGGCTCTGGGACTGTTGTAAAGACCTTACAGCTGACTGAGAGGAGACCAGAGGCTCTGGGACTGTTGTAAAGACCTTTACAGCTGACGAGAGGAGACCAGAAGGCTCTGGGACTGTTGTAAAGACCTTACAGCTGACTGAGAGGAGACCAGAGGTCTGGCACTGTTGTAAAGACCTTTACAAGCTGACTGAGAGGAGACCAGAGGCTCTGGGACTGTTGTAAAAGACCTTACAGCTGACTGAGAGGAGACCAGAGGCTCTGGGACTGTTGTAAAAGACCTTTACAGCTGACTGAGAGGAGACCAGGGCTCTGGGACTGTTGTAAAGACCTTACAGCTGACTGAGAGGAGACCAGAGGCTCTGGGACTGTTGTAAAGACCTTTAAAGCGGACTGAGAGGAGACCAGAGGCTCTGGGACTGTTGTAAGACCTTACAGCTGACTGAGAGGAGACCAGAGGTTCCTGGGACTGTTTGTAAAAGACCTTACAGCTGACTGAGAGGAGACCAGAGGCTCTGGCATGTTGTAAAGACCTTACAGCGACTGAGAGGAGACCAGAGGCTCTGGGACTGTTGTAAAGACCTTACAGCTGACTGAGAGGAGACCAGAGGCTCTGGGACTGTTGTAAAGACCTTACAGCTGGACTGAGAGGAGACCAGAGGCTCTGGGACTGTTGTAAAGACCTTACAGCTGACTGAGAGGAGACCAGAGGCTCTGGCACTGTTGTAAAGACCTTACAGCTGACTGAGAGGAGACCAGAGGCTCTGGGACTGTTGTAAAGACCTTACCAGCCGACTGAGAGGAGACCAGAGGCTCTGGGACTGTTGTAAAGACCTTACAGCTGACTGAGAGGAGACCAGAGGCTCTGGCACTGTTGTAAAGACCTTACAGCTGACTGAGAGGAGACCAGAGGCTCTGGCACTGTTGTAAAGACCTTACAGCTGACTGAGAGGAGACCAGAGGCTCTGGGACTGTTGTAAAGACCTTACAGCTGACTGAGAGGAGACCAGAGGCTCTGGGACTGTTGTAAAGACCTTACAGCTGACTGAGAGGAGACCAGAGGCTCTGGGACTGTTGTAAAGGACCTTTACAGCTGACTGAGAGGAGACCAGAGGCTCTGGGACTGTTGTAAAGACCTACAAGCTGACTGAGAGGAGACCAGAGGCTCTGGGACTGTTGTAAAGACCTTACAGCTGACTGAGAGGAGACCAGAGGCTCTGGGACTGTTGTAAAGACCTTTACAGCTGACTGAGAGGAGACCAGAGGCTCTGGGACTGTTGGTAAAGACCTTACAGCTGACTGAGAGGAGACCAGAGGCTCTGGCACTGTTGTAAGACCTTACAGCTGACTGAGAGGAGACCAGAGGCTCTTGGGACTGTTGTAAAGACCTTACAGCTGACTGAGAGGAGACCAGAGGCTCTGGGACTGTTGTAAAAGACCTTTACAGCTGACTGAGAGGAGACCAGGAGGCTGGGACTGTTGTAAAGACCTTACAGCTGACTGAGAGGAGACCAGAGGCTCTGGGAACTGTTGTAAAGACCTTACAGCTGACTGAGAGGAGACCAGAGGCTCTGGGACTGTTGTAAAGACCTTTACAGCTGACTGAGAGGAGACCAGAGGCTCTGGGACTGTTGTAAAGACCTTACAGCTGACTGAGAGGAGACCAGAGGCTCTGGGACTGTTGTAAAGACCTTACAGCTGACTGAGAGGAGACCAGAGGCTCTGGGACTGTTGTAAAGACCTTACAGCTGACTGAGAGGAGACCAGAGGCTCTGGGACTGTTGTAAAGACCTTACAGCTGACTGAGAGGAGGACCAGAGGCTCTGGGACTGTTGTAAAGACCTTACAGCTGACTGAGAGGAGACCAGAGGCTCTGGCACTGTTGTAAAGACCTTACAGCTGACTGAGAGGAGACCAGAGGCTCTGGACTGTTGTAAAGACCTTACAGCTGACGAGAGGAGACCAGAGGCTCTGGGACTGTTGTAAAGACCTTTACAGCTGACTGAGAGGAGACCAGAGGCTCTGGGACTGTTGTAAAGACCTTACAGCTGACTGAGAGGAGACCAGAGGCTCTGGCACTGTTGTAAAGACCTTACAGCTGACTGAGAGGAGACCAGAGGCTCTGGGACTGTTGTAAAGACCTTACAGCTGACTGAGAGGAGACCAGAGGCTCTGGGACTGTTGTAAAGACCTTTACAGCTGACTGAGAGGAGACCAGAGGCTCTGGGACTGTTGTAAGACCTTACAGCTGACTGAGAGGAGACCAGAGGCTCTGGGACTGTTGTAAAGACCTTTACAGCTGACTGAGAGGAGACCAGAGGCTCTGGGACTGTTGTAAAGACCTTACAGCTGACTGAGAGGAGACCAGAGGCTCTGGGACTGTTGTAAAGACCTTACAGCTGACTGAGAGGAGACCAGAGGCTCTGGGACTGTTGTTGTTGTTGTGATGTATGTTTCATTTCTCTGCTGCTAATTCCACTGTAAAAACTGTATTCCTGTGGGTCTGTGGTCATCAAACCCCATAGTAATAATCCACTGAGAACGGAGTATCAACTGTTATAAACCTAACCTAGTCAGAGAGGGAACTGACTACTGTTATAAACCTAACCTAGTCAGAGAGGGAACTGGCTACTGTCTGTTATAAACCTAACCTAGTCAGAGAGGGAACTGACTACTGTTATAAACCTAACCTAGTCAGAGAGGGAACTGACTACAGTCTGTTATAAACCTAACCTAGTCAGAGAGGGAACTGACTACTGTCTGTTATAAACCTAACCTAGTCAGAGAGGGAACTGACTACTGTCTGTTATAAACCTAACCTAGTCAGAGAGGGAACTGACTACTGTCTGTTATAAACCTAACCTAGTCAGAGAGGGAACTGACTACTGTTATAAACCTAACCTAGTCAGAGAGGGAACTGACTACTGTCTGTTATAAACCTAACCTAGTCAGAGAGGGAACTGACTACTGTTATAAACCTAACCTAGTCAGAGAGGGAACTGACTACTGTTATAAACCTAACCTAGTCAGAGAGGGAACTGACTACTGTTATAAACCTAACCTAGTCAGAGAGGGAACTGACTACTGTTATAAACCTAACCTAGTCAGAGAGGGAACTGGCTACTGTTATAAACCTAACCTAGTCAGAGAGGGAACTGACTACTGTTATAAACCTAACCTAGTCAGAGAGGGAACTGACTACTGTTATAAACCTAACCTAGTCAGAGAGGGAACTGACTACTGTTATAACCTAACCTAGTCAGAGATGGAACTGACTACTGTCTGTTATAAACCTAACCTAGTCAGAGAGGGAACTGACTACTGTCTGTTATAAACCTAACCTAGTCAGAGAGGGAACTGACTACTGTTATAAACCTAACCTAGTCAGAGAGGGAACTGACTACTGTCTGTTATAAACCTAACCTAGTCAGAGAGGGAACTGGCTACTGTCTGTTATAAACCTAACCTAGTCAGAGAGGGAACTGACTACTGTCTGTTATAAACCTAACCTAGTCAGAGAGGGAACTGACTACTGTTATAAACCTAACCTAGTCAGAGAGGGAACTGACTACTGTCTGTTATAAACCTAACCTAGTCAGAGAGGGAACTGACTACTGTCTGTTATAAACCTAACCTAGTCAGAGAGGGAACTGACTACTGTTATAAACCTAACCTAGTCAGAGAGGGAACTGACTACTGTTATAAACCTAACCTAGTCAGAGAGGGAACTGACTACTGTTATAAACCTAACCTAGTCAGAGAGGGAACTGACTACTGTCTGTTATAAACCTAACCTAGTCAGAGAGGGAACTGACTACTGTTATAAACCTAACCTAGTCAGAGAGGGAACTGACTACTGTTATAAACCTAACCTAGTCAGAGAGGGAACTGACTACAGTCTGTTATAAACCTAACCTAGTCAGAGAGGGAACTGACTACTGTCTGTTATAAACCTAACCTAGTCAGAGAGGGAACTGACTACTGTCTGTTATAAACCTAACCTAGCCAGAGAGGGAACTGACTACTGTCTGTTATAAACCTAACCTAGTCAGAGAGGGAACTGACTACTGTTATAAACCTAACCTAGTCAGAGAGGGAACTGACTACTGTCTGTTATAAACCTAACCTAGTCAGAGAGGGAACTGACTACTGTCTGTTATAAACCTAACCTAGTCAGAGAGGGAACTGACTACTGTCTGTTATAACCTAACCTAGCCAGAGAGGGAACTGACTACTGTCTGTTATAAACCTAACCTAGTCAGAGAGGGAACTGACTACTGTTATAAACCTAACCTAGTCAGAGAGGGAACTGACTACTGTCTGTTATAAACCTAACCTAGTCAGAGAGGGAACTGACTACTGTTATAAACCTAACCTAGTCAGAGAGGGAACTGACTACTGTCTGTTATAAACCTAACCTAGTCAGAGAGGGAACTGACTACTGTTATAAACCTAACCTAGTCAGAGAGGGAACTGACTACTGTTATAAACCTAACCTAGTCAGAGAGGGAACTGACTACTGTTATAAACCTAACCTAGTCAGAGAGGGAACTGACTACAGTCTGTAATGCAGGAGAAGGAGATGAGGGCATTTCCTTCCAGAACATGACCCATCATCATTAGGTTAAATCAACTGTACAGAGTGACACAGGTTGCTTCCCAAATGGCTCCCTATTCCCTATATAGGGCACTACTTTATACTACAGCCCTATTCCCTATATAGTGCACTACTTTATACTACAGCCCTATTCCCTATATAGTGCACTACTTTATACTACAGCCATATTCCCTATATAGTGCACTACTTTTGGACAGGGCCCATAGGGAATAGGTTGCCATTTGGGCCGCTGCCATAGTGGCAGGAGAACACAGAGATAGACGAGGGAAGGCGTTCTCGTTGTGTTGAAAACAACCGAGTCCACACAGCAACACAACGCCAGGGGCTGGTAACTCATCAGGCATGAAATTCACTGTTCTCCAGTGAACTAGGACACCGAGCTAACTCAGGTCCTTACTGTACTAAGACTGGTATATAGTCCTCATAAGGAGAGGGTTTCTACCAGTCTAACTCAGGTCCTTACTGTACTAAGACTGGTATATAGTCCTCATAAGGAGAGGGTTTCTACCAGTCTAGTTAACTCAGGTCCTTACTGTACTGAGACTGGTATATAGTCCTCATAAGGAGAGGGTTTCTACCAGTCTAACTCAGGTCCTTACTGTACTAAGACTGGTATATAGTCCTCATAAGGAGAGGGGTTCTACCAGTCTAACTAACTCAGTTCCTTACTGTACTGAGACTGGTATATAGTCCTCATAAGGAGAGGGTTTCTACCAGTCTAACTAACTCAGTTCCTTACTGTACTAAGACTGGTATATAGTCCTCATAAGGAGAGGGTTTCTACCAGTCTAGTTAACTCAGTTCCTTACTGTACTAAGACTGGTATATAGTCCTCATAAGGAGAGGGTTTCTACCAGTCTCTTTCCTCTGTTTAACCTCTTATTAATGACAACAGTTCTCATTAACTCTTGTAATAACCTCTTATTAATGACAACAACAGTTCTCATTAACTCTTGTAATAACCTCTTATTAATGACAACAGTTCTCATTAACTCTTGTAATAACCTCTTATTAATGACAACAACAGTTCTCATTAACTCTTGTAATTGTGACCTGACTAACACACAACAAGTCTTCTCTAACAGGTCTTATTAGAATCGGTTATTAAAAGCTGTTGTTATCCACACAGCAGGTCACCAGATAACACATGGAGGACTCAGCAGACGCCCCAGCAGGGGGCAGCACCTGTTGCTCTTCATCAGGGCTTCTGCTGAGTCCCTGGAAACCCCATTACAGACTGCAGCCACCCAGATCATAGACTGCTCCCTCTGCTTCTGCTGAGTCCCTGGAAACCCCATTACAGACTGCAGCCACCCAGATCATAGACTGTTCCCTCTGCTTCTGCTGAGTCCCTGGAAACCTCATTAAACCCCATTACAGACTGCAGCCACCCAGATCATAGACTGGTCTCTCTGCTAAAGCACAGCAGGTACCGGTGCATCAAGTCTGACACCAACAGGCTCCTGAACAGCTTTCAGCCCCATAAGACTGATAAATAGCTAAACAGTAAACTAGATCTACAATATCACAGTATGTCCTGTACCAGGTGTTCTCTACATCACCACAGTATGTCCTGTACCAGGTGTTCTCTACATCACCACAGTATGTCCTGTACCAGGTGTTCTCTACATCATCACAGTATGTCCTGTACCAGGTGTTCTCATCACAGTATGTCCTGTACCAGGTGTTCTCTACATCACCACAGTATGTCCTGTACCAGGTGTTCTCTACATCACCACAGTATGTCCTGTACCAGGTGTTCTCATCACAGTATGTCCTGTACCAGGTGTTCTCTACATCATCACAGTATGTCCTGTACCAGGTGTTCTCATCACAGTATGTCCTGTACCAGGTGTTCTCTACATCACCACAGTATGCCCTGTACCAGGTGTTCTCTACATCATCACAGTATGTCCTGTACCAGGTGTTCTCATCACAGTATGTCCTGTACCAGGTGTTCTCTACATCACCACAGTATGTCCTGTACCAGGTGTTCTCTACATCACCACAGTATGTCCTGTACCAGGTGTTCTCATCACAGTATGTCCTGTACCAGGTGTTCTCTACATCACCACAGTATGTCCTGTACCAGGTGTTCTCTACATCACCACAGTATGTCCTGTACCAGGTGTTCTCATCACAGTATGTAATGTACCAGGTGTTCTCTACATCACCACAGTATGTCCTGTACCAGGTGTTCTCATCACAGTATGTCCTGTACCAGGTGTTCTCTACATCACCACAGTATGTCCTGTACCAGGTGTTCTCTACATCACCACAGTATGTCCTGTACCAGGTGTTCTCATCACAGTATGTCCTGTACCAGGTGTTCTCTACATCACCACAGTATGTCCTGTACCAGGTGTTCTCTACATCACCACAGTATGTCCTGTACCAGGTGTTCTCTACATCATCACAGTATGTCCTGTACCAGGTGTTCTCTACATCATCACAGTATGTCCTGTACCAGGTGTTCTCTACATCACCACAGTATGTCCTGTACCAGGTGTTCTCTACAACACCACAGTATGTCCTGTACCAGGTGTTCTCTACATCACCACAGTATGTCCTGTACCAGGTGTTCTCATCACAGTATGTCCTGTACCAGGTGTTCTCTACATCACCACAGTATGTCCTGTACCAGGTGTTCTCTACATCACCACAGTATGTCCTGTACCAGGTGTTCTCTACATCACCACAGTATGTCCTGTACCAGGTGTTCTCTACATCACCACAGTATGTCCTGTACCAGGTGTTCTCTACATCATCACAGTATGCCCTGTACCAGGTGTTCTCTACATCACCACAGTATGTCCTGTACCAGGTGTTCTCTACATCAACACAGTATGTCCTGTACCAGGTGTTCTCATCACAGTATGTCCTGTACCAGGTGTTCTCTACATCATCACAGTATGTCCTGTACCAGGTGTTCTCTACATCACCACAGTATGCCCTGTACCAGGTGTTCTCTACATCATCACAGTATGTCCTGTACCAGGTGTTCTCTACATCACCACAGTATGTCCTGTACCAGGTGTTCTCTACATCACCACAGTATGTCCTGTACCAGGTGTTCTCTACATCACCACAGTATGTCCTGTACCAGGTGTTCTCATCACAGTATATCCTGTACCAGGTGTTCTCTACATCATCACAGTATGCCCTGTACCAGGTGTTCTCTACATCACCACAGTATGTCCTGTACCAGGTGTTCTCATCACAGTATGTCCTGTACCAGGTGTTCTCATCACAGTATGTCCTGTACCAGGTGTTCTCTACATCACCACAGTATGTCCTGTACCAGGTGTTCTCTACATCACCACAGTATGTCCTGTACCAGGTGTTCTCATCACAGTATGTCCTGTACCAGGTGTTCTCTACATCACCACAGTATGTCCTGTACCAGGTGTTCTCTACACCATCACAGTATGTCCTGTACCAGGTGTTCTCATCACAGTATGTCCTGTACCAGGTGTTCTCTACATCACCACAGTATGTCCTGTACCAGGTGTTCTCATCACAGTATGTCCTGTACCAGGTGTTCTCTACATCACCACAGTATGTCCTGTACCAGGTGTTCTCATCACAGTATGTCCTGTACCAGGTGTTCTCATCACAGTATGTTCTGTACCAGGTGTTCTCATCACAGTATGTCCTGTACCAGGTGTTCTCTACATCATCACAGTATGTCCTGTACCAGGTGTTCTCATCACAGTATGTCCTGTACCAAGTGTTCTCACCACAGTATGTCCTGTACCAGGTGTTCTCTACATCACCACAGTATGTCCTGTACCAGGTGTTCTCATCACAGTATGTCCTGTACCAGGTGTTCTCTACATCATCACAGTATGTCCTGTACCAGGTGTTCTCTACATCACCACAGTATGTCCTGTACCAGGTGTTCTCATCACAGTATGTCCTGTACCAGGTGTTCTCATCACAGTATGTCCTGTACCAGGTGTTCTCTACATCATCAAAGTATGTCCTGTACCAGGTGTTCTCACCACAGTATGTCCCGTACCAGGTGTTCTCATCACAGTATGTCCTGTACCAGGTGTTCTCTACATCACCACAGTATGTCCTGTACCAGGTGTTCTCACCACAGTATGTCCTGTACCAGGTGTTCTCATCACAGTATGTCCTGTACCAGGTGTTCTCTACATCATTACAGAATGTCCTGTACCAGGTGTTCTCTACATCACCACAGTATGTCCTGTACCAGGTGTACTCATCACAGTATGTCCTGTACCAGGTGTTCTCATCACAGTATGTCCTGTACCAGGTGTTCTCTACATCACCACAGTATGTCCTGTACCAGGTGTTCTCACCACAGTATGTCCTGTACCAGGTGTTCTCTACATCACCACAGTATGTCCTGTACCAGGTGTTCTCTACATCACCATAGTATGTCCTGTACCAGGTGTTCTCTACATCACCACAGTATGCCCTGTACCAGGTGTTCTCTACATCACCACAGTATGTCCTGTACCAGGTGTTCTCTACATCAACACAGTATGTCCTGTACCAGGTGTTCTCATCACAGTATGTCCTGTACCAGGTGTTCTCTACATCATCACAGTATGTCCTGTACCAGGTGTTCTCTACATCATCACAGTATGTCCTGTACCAGGTGTTCTCTACATCACCACAGTATGCCCTGTACCAGGTGTTCTCTACATCATCACAGTATGTCCTGTACCAGGTGTTCTCTACATCACCACAGTATGTCCTGTACCAGGTGTTCTCTACATCACCACAGTATGTCCTGTACCAGGTGTTCTCTACATCACCACAGTATGTCCTGTACCAGGTGTTCTCATCACAGTATATCCTGTACCAGGTGTTCTCTACATCATCACAGTATGCCCTGTACCAGGTGTTCTCTACATCACCACAGTATGTCCTGTACCAGGTGTTCTCATCACAGTATGTCCTGTACCAGGTGTTCTCATCACAGTATGTCCTGTACCAGGTGTTCTCTACATCACCACAGTATGTCCTGTACCAGGTGTTCTCTACATCACCACAGTATGTCCTGTACCAGGTGTTCTCATCACAGTATGTCCTGTACCAGGTGTTCTCTACATCACCACAGTATGTCCTGTACCAGGTGTTCTCTACACCGTCACAGTATGTCCTGTACCAGGTGTTCTCTACATCACCACAGTATGTCCTGTACCAGGTGTTCTCTACATCACCACAGTATGTCCTGTACCAGGTGTTCTCATCACAGTATGTCCTGTACCAGGTGTTCTCTACATCACCACAGTATGTCCTGTACCAGGTGTTCTCATCACAGTATGTCCTGTACCAGGTGTTCTCTACATCACCACAGTATGTCCTGTACCAGGTGTTCTCATCACAGTATGTCCTGTACCAGGTGTTCTCTACATCATCACAGTATGTCCTGTACCAGGTGTTCTCTACATCACCACAGTATGTCCTGTACCAGGTGTTCTCATCACAGTATGTCCTGTACCAGGTGTTTTCATCACAGTATGTTCTGTACCAGGTGTTCTCATCACAGTATGTCCTGTACCAGGTGTTCTCTACATCATCACAGTATGTCCTGTACCAGGTGTTCTCATCACAGTATGTCCTGTACCAAGTGTTCTCACCACAGTATGTCCTGTACCAGGTGTTCTCTACATCACCACAGTATGTCCTGTACCAGGTGTTCTCTACATCACCACAGTATGTCCTGTACCAGGTGATCTCTACATCACCACAGTATGTCCTGTACCAGGTGTTCTCATCACAGTATGTCCTGTACCAGGTGTTCTCTACATCACCACAGTATGTCCTGTACCAGGTGTTCTCTACATCACCACAGTATGTCCTGTACCAGGTGTTCTCATCACAGTATGTCCTGTACCAGGTGTTCTCTACATCACTACAGTATGTCCTGTACCAGGTGTTCTCTACATCACCACAGTATGTCCTGTACCAGGTGTTCTCATCACAGTATGTCCTGTACCAGGTGTTCTCATCACAGTATGTCCTGTACCAGGTGTTCTCTACATCACCACAGTATGTCCTGTACCAGGTGTTCTCTACATCATCACAGTATGTCCTGTACCAGGTGTTCTCTACATCACCACAGTATGTTCTGCACCAGGTGTTCTCATCACAGTATGTCCTGTACCAGGTGTTCTCATCACAGTATGTCCTGTACCAGGTGTTCTCTACAGTTTGCTATTTGTAATAGTTTATATGTATTATGGATCCCCATTAGCTGCTGCCAAGGCAGAACAATTTATATTCGGCTTAAATTGAAAATGTGTTAAATAGGAGTGGAAATATCGTCCTCTATTATCCTCAGTAGTTTCCCATCCGTATTGTCAGACCCCGGTGGCTTGTCATTGTTGATAGACAACAATCATTTCCTTCACCTCTTCAACACTGACTTTACAGAATTAAAAATTTACAACCCTTATCTTTCATAATTTGGTCCGATCTACTTGGATGTGTTGTGCCAGGGTTTGTTGCTGGCATGTCGTGCCTAAATCTGCTAATCTGGCCAATGAAAAAACCCCTTAAAGTAGTAATGAATATGAGTTGGTTTAGTGATGAATCCTGTTCTGTTAGTGTTGCAGCAGCAGGTAACAGCTGCTGCTGGGCTGTTGAATACATCTCCACAGTAACCTGAGACTCTGGGACGTCTGTATTTGTAACTTTAAGGCTTGTTATTATTATTATTATTATTGTTATATATGTTCACAACGCATTTGTCACTTTTTTGTTGTTGTTGTTGTTGTTGTTATTTACTGATAATTTCATGGAAAGAAGCAGTTATAAACAGTCCATTGGGGACAAATTGGTTCAATTATTTTTTATTCAGTTTAGTCACATGATTTACAGTACCGTTTGCCGATCGGCTGTGCAGCGGAGACTTATTTGCAGTTCCGTTTGCCTCGTCCCTCTCAACCATACCATGTTTTAATTCCTCCTCAATCCACAGGGATTTAACCGTTTTTACAGTCATTTCATTAATGGGTGTTTATTAGTAACTGGGATCAGTAGGTTCATAATGTGTCCAGTGCAGCGTCTGGTTGCTCCTCATTACTCACCACAGACCAGCAAATATTCTTTACATCATCAACACATGAATCACTACAGAACTCCTTGTATGACATTTTTTCCACTATATTAGGCTATGCTATTATATCTCTCTATGCTATTATATCTGTCTCTAATACACTATATTAGGCTATACTATTATATCTGTCTCTAATACACTATATTAGGCTATGCTACTATATCTGTCTCTAATACACTATATTAGGCTATGCTATTATATCTGTCTCTAATACACTATATTAGGCTATGCTATTATATCTGTCTCTAATACACTATATTAGGCTATGCTATTATATCTGTCTCTAATACACTATATTAGGCTATGCTATTATATCTGTCTCTAATACACTATATTAGGCTATGCTATTATATCTGTCTCTAATACACTATATTAGGCTATGCTATTATATCTGTCTCTAATACACTATATTAGGCTATACTATTATATCTATCTCTAATACACTATGTTAGGCTATGCTATTATATCTGTCTCTAATACACTATATTAGGCTATGCTATTATATCTATCTATGCTACTATATCTGTGTCTTATCCACTATATTAGGCTATACTATTATATCAGTCTCTTATCCACTATATTAGGCTATGCTATTATATCTATCTATACTATTATATGTCTCTAATACACTATTTTAGGCTATGCTACTATATCTGTCTCTAATCCACTATATGAGGCTATACTATTATATTATTCAGCTGTTATTCCAGAGAAGCACATTCAGACAGTGTGGAGCAGAAGGCAAACAGCCATATGATGAAGCAACAAGTGGAACCAGCCAGAGGAATAAACATGTATGATAGACAGACTAGTCTCTGATGAAGTATATGATAGCCTTTAGCCTTTAGCCTTTAGCACCATGTCTCTACTCCTACAGACTAGTCTCTGATGAAGTATATGATAGCCTTTAGCCTTTAGCCTTTAGCACCATGTCTCTACTCCTACAGACTAGTCTCTGATGAAGTATATGATAGCCTTTAGCCTTTAGCCTTTAGCACCATGTCTCTACTCCTACAGACTAGTCTCTGATGAAGTATATGATAGCCTTTAGCCTTTAGCACCATGTCAATATTCCTACAGACTAGTCTCTGATGAAGTATATGATAGCCTTTAGCACCAGGAACGATAGCAGTCTCCCATAGCAGTCTCCTATAGCAGTCAGTCTCCAATAGCAGTCAGTCTCCCATAGCAGTCTCCCATAGCAGTCTCCTATAGCAGTCTCCCATAGCAGTCTCCTATAGCAGTCTCCCATAGCAGTCTCCTATAGCAGTCTCCTACAGCAGTCTCCTATAGCAGTCTCCCATAGCAGTCTCCCTCCTATAGCAGTCTCCTATAGCAGTCTCCTATAGCAGTCTCCTATAGCAGTCAGTCTCCTATAGCAGTCAGTCTCCTATAGCAGTCTCCCTCCTCATGGTATCTCAACATGGAGTCTCAACACAAACTACACAAACTACAAACTACAACACAAACTACAGAACACAGCCAGTCTCCAACTCTCCTCAGATCACTAAATAACTAACACCAACTCAGCATTAGCACTGAATAGCAAACAGCCATCTCCCTCAGTCAGCGACCCAACGCCTTGACACCAGGCTTCCTTCAGTCTCAACTCCAACACACCAGCCTCTCTGTTTACTGTTGCCCTAGAGAGAACATGTCATAACTCCTACAGACTAGTCTCTCTGTTTACTGCTGCCCTAGTGAGAACATGTCATAACTCCTACAGACTAGTCTCTGTTTACTGCTGCCCTACAGAGAACATGTCATAACTCCTACAGACTAGTCTCTGTTTACTGCTGCCCTAGAGAGAACATGTCTATACTCCTACAGACTAGTCTCTCTGTTTACTGCTGCCCTAGAGAGAACATGTCATAACTCCTACAGACTAGTCTCTCTGTTTACTGCTGCACTAGAGAGAACATGTCTTAACTCCTACAGACTAGTCTCTCTGTTTACTGCTGCCCTAGAGAGAACATGTCTTAACTCCTACAGACTAGTCTCTGTTTACTGCTGCCCTAGAGAGAACATGTCTATACTCCTACAGACTAGTCTCTCTGTTTACTGCTGCCCTAGAGAGAACATGTCTTAACTCCTACAGACTAGTCTCTGTTTACTGCTGCCCTAGAGAGAACATGTCATAACTCCTACAGACTAGTCTCTGTGTTTACTGCTGCCCTAGAGAGAACATTTCTATACTCCTACAGACTAGTCTCTGTTTACTGCTGCCCTAGAGAGAACATGTCTATACTCCTCCAGACTAGTCTCTCTGTTTACTGCTGCCCTAGAGAGAACATGTCTATACTCCTACAGACTAGTCTCTGTTTACTGCTGCCCTAGAGAGAACATGTCTTAACTCCTACAGACTAGTCTCTCTGTTTACTGCTGCCCGAGAGAGAACATGTCTTAACTCCTACAGACTAGTCTCTCTGTTTACTGCTGCCCTAGAGAGAACATGTCTATACTCCTACAGACTAGTCTCTGTTTACTGCTGCCCTAGAGAGAACATGTCTTAACTCCTACAGACTAGTCTCTCTGTTTACTGCTGCCCGAGAGAGAACATGTCTTAACTCCTACAGACTAGTCTCTCTGTTTACTGCTGCCCTAGAGAGAACATGTCTATACTCCTACAGACTAGTCTCTGTTTACTGCTGCCCTAGAGAGAACATGTCTTAACTCCTACAGACTAGTCTCTCTGTTTACTGCTGCCCTAGAGAGAACATGTCTTAACTCCTACAGACTAGTCTCTGTTTACTGCTGCCCTAGAGAGAACATGTCATAACTCCTACAGACTAGTCTCTGTTTACTGCTGCCCTAGAGAGAACATGTCTATACTCCTACAGACTAGTCTCTCTGTTTACTGCTGCCCTAGAGAGAACATGTCTTAACTCCTACAGACTAGTCTCTGTTTACTGCTGCCCTAGAGAGAACATGTCTATACTCCTACAGACTAGTCTCTGTTTACTGCTGCCCTAGAGAGAACATGTCTTAACTCCTACAGACTAGTCTCTGTTTACTGCTGCCCTAGAGAGAACATGTCTTAACTCCTACAGACTAGTCTCTGTTTACTGCTGCCCTAGTGAGAACATGTCTATACTCCTACAGACTAGTCTCTCTGTTTACTGCTGCCCTAGAGAGAACATGTCTTAACTCCTACAGACTAGTCTCTGTTTACTGCTGCCCAAGAGAGAACATGTCTTAACTCCTACAGACTAGTCTCTGTTTACTGCTGCCCTAGAGA